>NC_083578.1:72567099-72867099 GCF_027579695.1 Neoarius graeffei
TATTGACCAAATACTTATTTTCCACCATAATTTGCAAATAAATTCTTTAAAAATCAGACAATGTGATTTTCTGGATTTTTTTTCTCATTCTGTCTCTCATAGTTGAAGTGTACCTATGATGAAAATTACAGGCCTCTCTCATCTTTTTAAGTGGGAGAACTTGCACAATTGGTGACTGACTAAATACTTTTTCCCCCACTGTATATGATGACATAAAGGGAACCACACAAAAAAAGCTCTGAAACACCAAATAAAAGGTTTAGAAACTTCTTTTCCGATGTAAAATTTAAAGACTCGATCAGTAACCAGTGCAACAACTTTGGCACCATGGAAAGTGCAAATAGTTCTTCGTGTTTCTAAAGGGAGGATGGACTCACCACACCACTGGAGTTGTGTACTCCATTTAAGTTAATCTTTGTCACAAATCGCACAAACGGAGGTGTTTCTGGATACCTGGGGCCACACTCCACTCGCAGACTGTACATCCTGTTCTCATAGATAGTCTAAGAAGAAAAGTAGGAACAAAAAGTTATCACTTGAATCAGAGAGTCATATAAGAAAAGGCCATGTTGATGTTTTACACCAAGCACTTTTTTGTTGTATGTAAACAAGAAAGGTCACAATCATCAAACAAATAAAAAAAATCAGAGCACTCACATGCTAAAAGTAAAATGAGATCCGCTAGAGTTGTCGAACCCAAGTTATTTGGTGCATAGCAGAAATGTCAGACTGACACAGAGGATGTGACTCATCATTCTTTATAAAGCAAGCGACAAGTGTTCCACAGTATGACAAGAAAAGGGTCGATGAAACGGCTAAGAAAAATAAATTCCTAGTTTACTAAACAAAGATCTCACAAGTACCTGTAATGACAAGGTGACCCTTGAGAAAGGGTCCAGGTCTGACAATGTGTTACCACAATGGGCCAGAGTGTACTTCTTGAGTACATGCATTTTATATTAAACTGAGAAGCAGAAAACTTTTCTATGTGGTTAGATATGTGCACAGCGCAGACTGTCCAAAAAGACCAAGCCAAACTGATTTACTACTAATTAACATGAAACATTAAAGCGTTGCTGGTACTGCAAAATCCACACTCAGTAATCATTCCACTTTTAGGTGGAAGAAAATACACAAATTTGCATACAACTATGCATATTTCAAAATAACTTCTTTGTAGTCGCTTAAGTGCAAATGATCATGGGGCCTACTTGTATTGTGTATTAGAATATCGATTCATCCATATTACACTGGCCTTTCTGAATGGTTGTGAGAAAAGCTGATGGCCTTTTTGCACAGAATATTTTTAGAAAAAAACTACATTTATTATGAAAGTACCCTGTAGAGAACGCACACTTTAGTAGAAAGTACAGCATAATACAAAGCGTTTCCATAGAGACATGAGGGTGAACATACGCAGGAAATTTCACTTCCTACAGCTTTAAAAGCAAACTGAGCACTTCAGAACTGAATCCATTTGACACTGACAGTCTCTAATGCTCACCATACACTAAAAGACTGAAAAGACTTTTAAAAGACTATCTGACACCCTTTCACATCTATAGACAACGTGTCATTAGTCACAGGGTTATGCCGTCCTTACACCAAACGACTTTTCAAGCGATTATCTATGATCTTGCAGGGGCACTATTTGAATGAGCCGAGACTAAAGATAATATTAAACATGGTAGATTTTATCGGAATGTCAAGACGAGAAAAAGACTGACTTAAGACAGCTATCCTGACCACCTTACACCAAGGTGTATGTGTGTGTTTATATATATATATATATATTAGGGCTGTGCGATGTCCCCTTAATTGGCATCGACGATGTTTACAGTGCAAACATCGTGATAGATGATCATATCGTGTGGGGGGGGATTTTAATACCATATTATTAAATATTTTATTATTATTATTATTAAAAGTATTAGATACTCATCCAAGGCTTTGGCACGTAAAGAAAAAAAGCGCTAGGTGATGTGGAATATTTGGCCTTGACAACGGATATGTGGTCCAGCTGCAACATGATGCCCTACATGTCAGTTACTGTACATGATGTGGACCGAGAGTGGGCAATGCAGTCCAAATGCCTGCAGACGAGTTTCATGCCAGAGACACATTCAGCGGACAATTTAGAAGACGCATTGCGCGAGACACTTGCCGAATGGAAAATAGAGGAGAAAAAGATCGCCTGCATAACAACGGACAACGGGGCGAATATTGTCACAGCCATCAGGCAATTGAAATGGCCGTGGTTAAGTTGTTTTGGGCACAATTTGAACCTGGCCATAACCAACTCACTTGCGCAACAGAGGGCCAGTATAGACCGAGCGTTTGGAGTTTGCCGAGCAGTCAACACTGCGTTTGCGCACAGCTGGCTTCGGAGAAATGAGCTGCGCAAAGCGCAGGTGGAAATGAACCTCCCCGAGCACTCACTGATCACGGTAAAATATTAATCAGCTCTAACAATGAAAGACTAGTATTCAAATTATGAGAAGAAACTACACTTAAGCTATTACTCATTGTTTATTTACACCATTTCAATTGAAGATGCGTTTCGGCCTTTAGCGCACACTTGAACGCACTAATTTTTCCAATTTATTAGTGTTTGAATTATTGCACCAGCTTTTAAAATCATGATTTAATATTGGGTTTTTTTTACTGTCTTTACATTTGTTAGAATCACCTTCATTCTTCCATTTGGTTTGACATTATGGCTTAGAGTGGACCATTTTGTGTCTGAAAGTAGACCTATTTACCAGATTAAAATTATTTGACTTCTGCCAAAGTCTGCGCTTCACTGCTGTTTGATAAGGTGCAATATTTCCTGACTGAAGTCGTTAATAGTGGCTATTTGTTTGAACAACATGACAAATTTTACATTAAAAGTATAGTGTAGGCTAAAAAATGAAGTCAAAATTTATTATTAGTAGCATACTGTATTTGTGTAACCACATGTTAAGTTCACTAGCACGTCCCTGCACCATAGCCTACGTGAACAAGCGGTAATAGGATATTACTTTATAATGATTTATATAATTATGTATTTATATATAATTATGTTATATAATATATTTATAAATTAAACAAAACTAACTAACTAAACTAACAAAAAACTAACTTTTTAGGTTAAATAGGCCCAGATGATATATGCATGTTTATGACAGGAGGGGGCATGGTATCACGATGGTGGCTCTCCATTGTGATGGATGACCACCATCGTCGATGGACAATGGCATCGTCTATCGGCACAGCCCTAATATATGTATGTATGTATGTATGTATGTATGAGTGTTTAGTCTACGTCTAGTTCTTATCTAGAGTGTTTATACTGTTTATATTGTTTGAGTGTTTAGTCTGTCTAGTTCTTATCTAGTGTTTATACTGTTTATATTGTCTGTTTATGAGTGTTTAGTCTTTGTCTAGTTCTTATCTAGTGTTTACACTGTTTATATTGTCTGAGTGTTTATGTCTAGTTCTTATCTAGTGTTTATACTGTTTATATTGTTTGTTTTTTCAATTATTCTATTTTTATTTATTGCATTGCCTGTTTGCACCATGGGTCAGAGAGGACTGAAATTTCATCTGTGCTGTATGTCAAGCATGTATAGCATATTTGACAATAAAGTTGACTTGACTTGAAATGATCGAGATAACAGGAGCGTGCCCCAACTCTCGCAAAACTTTCACGGTTTTATCTTGACACTGGAAATTTGTCTGGGACAGTGAAATCACTTTGAAAAGTCATTTGGTGTAAGGCTGGGATAAGTCATATAGCGCAGAACTATTCAGACCAAAGCTAATGTAGGAGAAATATAATTTGTCAGTGTCATAAATAAGCTGATAAATCCTGCCTCATGGTCAAGGGAACAGCCACCTGTCTAACAAGGGGTGTTCACACGGCAACTTTTACTCCGGTGTAGCACCGGGGCTGCCCCGGTAGAGCGTTCACACGGTACAAAATTATACCGGTGTAGCCCCTGAAAGCTGCTTAAACCGGTGCAAATCTAACCCTGCTCGGGAGGTGGTTTAAGAAATTTACTCCGGAGTAAGTGCTAGTTTGCGGGGCAGCACCGATATAAAATGGGACGTCTGAACGCTACAGGGGTAGACTCGCTACGCGTGAGGAGAGTTGATTACATACGGGCATTGCATAATTTGCATCCTGGTATTTTGCGCTTCCAAAATGGCGAATATCAACAACAACAGAACTGCGTGTCTTCCAGTGTTGCCAGATTGGGCGGTTTTAAGTGCATTTTGGCGGATTTGAACATATTTTGGGCTGGAAAACGTCAGCAGTATCTGGCAACACTGGTGTCTTCATCCACGTTGTTTTCCCGGCGCTTGGTGATGCCATGACAACCGGGAAAAGGAAGTACATTTTCACGCATGCATATATTTCATTTCCGCATTATTACTATCGTATAGCACGGTTGCAAAAACTGCCGTGTGAACGCAAGTGGGGCTGCACCGGTGCTAACACACTTCTCTCTAGTAAGCAGGTTTGTGACGTGTGAACGCGCCACAAAATTTACACCGGTGTAAGATATATCGCAACAAAATACATCGGTGCAGCATCGATGCAAATATGTGCCGTGTGAACACCCCTACAGTAAGCTATATCATAGGATATATGCAGGCCCGTAAGCATGTGGTGTATAATGGGTCCTACTGCAGTAAACATTTAATTAAAGCACACCAATTCATACAAGTGCAGCAAAGCCAAATTACAGCTACACTGCCCTGCCAAAAAAAAAATTTATTCACGCACTCTAATATTTGGTTGGACCACCTTTAGCTTTGATTATACAGTAGCATGCAATCGCTGTGGCATTGTTTCGATAAACTTATGCAATGCCACACCATTTATTTCACTCCAGAATTGTATTCATTTTTCACCAAGATCTTGTGTTGAGCATGGAAGAGACGAACCACTGCGTAAAGTCTTCTCCAGCATCCCAAAGATTCTCAATGGGGTTAAGGTCGGGACTCTGTGGTGGCCAATTCATGTGTGAAAATAATTCCTCATGCTTTCTGAACCACTCTTTCACAATCTGAGCCCTGATTTTATGCCCGTGCCATCAGGGAAGAAAAACCAATTAATATGATAACCTGGTCATTCAATACATTCAAGTCGTCAGCTGACTTCATTTTATTACCCCATAACGTCGCTGAGCCTCGACCTGACCAACTGAAGCAACCCCAGATCATAACACTGCCCCCAGAGGCTTGTACAGTGGCCACTATGCATGATGGGTACATCGCTTCATGAGCTTCCCTTCTTCATCACTCAGGAATAGGGGAAATCTGGACTCATCAGACCACGTGACCTTTTTCCATTGCTCCAGAGTCCAGTCTTTATGCTCCCTAGCAAATTGAAGCCTTTTCTCCTGATTAGTCTCCCTAACAAGTGGTTTTCTTATGGCTGCACAGCTGTTTAGCCCCAATCCTGTGAGTTCTCATCAGATTGTGAGTGTGGAAATGCTCTTACTTTTACTATTAAACATAGCTGTGAGTTCTCCTGTTGGTTTTTTTACGATTTGACTTCACCAAGCATTTGCATAATCTCTGATCATGGTCAGCCAGGATCTTTTTTCAACCACGTTTTCCATGAAGTTGATGGTTCACCACTATACTTCCAGGTTTTAATCATGCGTTAGACAGTCCTTAACCCAATTCCAGTCATTTCAGCAATCTCCTTAGTTGTTTTCTTTGCTTGATGCAGGTCAATAATTTGACCCTTCTGAAACACAGTAACATTTTTCCCATGAGCACAGGCTGTGTCTTCTGACATGCTTGTTTAAGAAATGAGAAACTACTCACTGCATCAGTTGGGGTTAAAGGAATCGTTGCCAGCTGAAACATTAATCACTGCAGTAATTATTCAATTTTATGTATTTGCTGATTTAAATCCAAATGGCAACTTTTTTTTTTTTTTTTGGCCAGGCACTGTATTTGCAATAACGGGTGTGTGTGTGTGTGTGTGTGTGTGTGGGGGGGGGGGGGGGGGGGGGTCAGGAAATCCCTGAATTCGTGTTTGCTACAGTGGCCTGATAATTTTCATATCTGCTGTGAGCTCACGTTGACTTATTTGGTGGGGGGTTTTTGTTTGTTTGTTTTATTTATTTTAAAAAAACTGTGTTTGTGCATTACCCCGCATAAATGTGCATGTTTATATAAGTGTATAACCCACAGGAGGCTGATTATGACACCAGCGTGTTACCCGTGGTGGTCCAATGATCATGCCTCTCCAGCGTGTAAGGGTCATGTCATCGTCATCCTCCAGCCCCCAGCTGACAGTTCCGTCCCCCACTCCTTTCTGGCCTTCCTCCAGCTCCTCCAACAGACGGAAGTTGCGTGGCACCTTCACGCCTAACCACGAGAAACACAAGATTAAAGCCAAACAAAACCCAAAAAATAAACTCCTTTAGACTTACAGATAATATCCATACAAGACATGTTCGATTATTTATTTGTTCATATTTGTACCTGTTTACTGTGTCCAGATGGTTTTTCTTTTAAAATAAAATGTCCCTGGGTGCTGACATCTTACTCTCTCCGAGGTTCAAATATCGTGCTCCGAGTGCAAATTATGCAAGAGCATCCGAGATTGTGACATCACTTACACGCCACATGACATGCCGAGGCTGAGCTCTCATGGATACATCCACTATGAGACCGATCATTGAAGTAATGAACACACACAAACAATGAGCACACTCAGACCCAGCCTTTGACAGGCTTTTGCTGCCTGTAAACGTTACATCACTGGATAATCGCCGTGGGCTGTTTTTTGTTTTTTTAAATTAAATTTTCCATGTAGTTTTATGTGACATGCTTTTGTTTGCTTTTATTCACTGAGAAAAGCAATCTTTTTAGACAGCAAGAATCGTGTTGCTATGACAACGGACATCATTTACTAGTATCTTTGTCAATACTGCATATGCGTTATCAAGCCAAATGAAATTTAAACTTCATAAAAGTGAAGTCTGTTGATTTGTGTATTTTGTCACCAGTAAAAATCACATGCTTACAGAAAATTTCTGATTACATTTTTAGAATTAGAAGCCTTTATTTGTTACACATACATTACAGCACAGTGAAGTTCTTTCTCTGCATTTAACCCATCTTAAGCAGTGGAGAGAGAGAGTGCAGTGGTGCCTGGGGATTTTTTTTTTAAAATTGGAAGCCTTTATTTGATGGCTCTCTGTTACTAAGGGAAATGGCATACTAGGTTACATCACAAGCAGATATTCAGTTTCAGTGCAAATGGCTGCACCCAGGTAAGCCTGTTTTTCACAATATCATAACTTGTAAAATGGATAAATTGTTGTTCGGAAGTTTTTAGTTTAAACATGCGGGGAGCACATTAGGGCACTTGCCGTGATCAGCAAATAGACTTGACTTTTTGGGTTTTGTTTGGCTTTAAAACAGTAGCTAGAAATGCCACAGCTATCTAATAAATTCAGACTCGAAAGTATCTCGTTCTTTTTTAGGCACGACAATATTATTAAATACAATAAATTCAGCCAATTCTACAATTTTTAGAAAAATCCAAGACCAAATCCTCCTGCAATGCAACATGGTTCACATGTTCATCAGCTAAACACTACTAATAACCATGTTCGAGCTGAAAGCAGAATCCAGCCAGGCAAGGTTAAGTTGGAGCCGACAGAACTCAGCGGCAGTGTTTCCATCCTTATCTCTCTGTTGTTGCAGGAATGAGGGACCTTCACTATTTCTTTCAAGGGCATCTGTCCCAGGAGGCCTAAACCTGTGAAATTCTTGTTGTAACATTAGCCAGCTGCATTTGTCATGATGCACTTTCATTCATCTCTTTCTCCTCCTGCACAAACATCAACGGAAAGCTCGGCTGCTCTCCGCATTACCTCATCTGTCTTTCACAGACACAATTCCACTGCAGTCCCTCGATTTTGTGAACCCAGCAGCATACACGCACGTTTTTAAACTGGACAGCGTGAGGGTATGTGCATTTCACTTACACACTTTTCAGTGCACCATGGTCCAGTTTTATACAAATGCAGCCAAAGTTAAAAAAATAAAAAATACACACAGCAACAACTTTTAATGCATGCAAAGTCTCTCCTGAGTAATTCAGCTCGCACACAGGTTGGCAAGAACTTTTTCAACGAGTGGCTCTATGAATTTTAGTGGTACGTGCAGCTGCTGATTTTGATTTTTATTCCAGTGATGAAATATGTAAATGATCAAGCTGCATTACTGCATATAGATACAAAAACAAGAATAAGACAAGAAAATGGCCAGAAATGCTGAGTAAGCTGCAGGGGCCTGCAAGATATTGCTGAATCATACTTTCTTTAATGGAGCATATTTTGATAAATGCTCTGGAGTAGTGTTACATAAAATAATCCATAATTAGATTTAAGATATCAGATGATTTCTGATGAGGCTTTTGGGTCATGCCTTTGCAGTAAATGGCACTCACATGCGTATCAGTTGTGTAATACTGACAAACTACTGGCACTGAATATTCTGCTTAAGGACGGTGTAATACTAATGCATGCGTCTGGAAAACGATCACATTAAGGTGAATAGTGTAAAACCGTGCACTTCACTCAGGCTTACATCATTCACACTGTATGAACGGTGCTGCATTGCTGTTGGAATTAAATCTGTTAATATTGTTGTTGGGGTGTTTTTTTTTTCCATACATGCTTGTTTACACGCTCAAGAATAAACAATAATCACGAAAGTGTCAAATCCAACTGCAAATATTATTCACTGAATAACTGGTCATCAACAAAGCTTAAGGGACAAAGCAGCTGGCATCTGAATAAATAAACCTAGCACAACACAGACATGACAATGAGCTGACGATTCATTTTCAAACCCATTCCTCTGGTTAACTGTCGAGCAGTTTGAGAGTTGAGGTCATCTCACATTTATCCACTATTAAAAATCTGTCTCTACAAGATGCCAGCTGAAGAAGCTCAGAAATAAGAATGCTAACATGAATGTTATCCGCTTGTTAGCCGGTAGCTTTGCTAACCCCAGCAAAGTGCGCTGCTGCTGCTCAGCGGAACTGACGCGCTTTTATTTTTACACATCTGTGAATGTATTTATTGTAAACATGCATAAACTAACACACGGCTTTCATCTGTTGGTTATCAGTCGCTCCTGAACATCCCCATATTATGTATTAAAGCAGACCTGAAAAACGAGGGAAATGATTTACCTGATCCGGCGGCGACCGCCATTTTGGAAATAAACAGTTAACGAGTGCGTGCACGCACGCACGCACACGTGGGCGCGCTCAAAACGTGCAAAAATGCGCGTGCACGGTCGAAAATGTTCATTTCAGTGAAAGAGCTGCATATTAAATCCATCGTTGTTCATTCAACTTGATTAAATACATTCTTAAGAAAAAGAAAACGCACTTTCCATTATTACAGAAATAATCAGTAATATTAACAATGTATTATATATAATTCATATTATAATGTACTTGGGGCGGCACGGTGGTGTAGTGGTTAGCGCTGTCGCCTCACAGCAAGAAGGTCCTGGGTTCGAGCCCCGGGGCCGGCGAGGGCCTTTCTGTGTGGAGTTTGCATGTTCTCCCTGTGTCCGCGTGGGTTTCCTCCGGGTGCTCCGGTTTCCCCCACAGTCCAAAGACATGCAGGTTAGGTTAACTGGTGACTCTAAATTGACCGTGAGTGTGAATGGTTGTCTGTGTCTATGTGTCAGCCCTGTGATGACCTGGCGACTTGTCCAGGGTGTACCCCGCCTTTCGCCCGTAGTCAGCTGGGATAGGCTCCAGCTTGCCTGCGACCCTGTAGAAGGATAAAGCGGCTAGAGATAATGAGATGAGATGTCTTATTATGTACTTTCTATTATTATTGAAGTACAGTGGGGCTTGAAAGTTTGTGAACCCTTTAGAATTTTCTATATTTCTGCATAAATATGACCTAAAACAACATTTTCACACAAGTCCTACAAGTAGATAAAGAGAACCCAGTTAAACAAATGAGACAAAAATATTATACTTGGTCATTTATTTATTGAGGAAAATGATCCAATATTACATACTTGTGAGTGGCAAAAGTATGTGAACCTTTGCTTTCAGTATCTGGTGTGACCCCCTCGTGCAGCAATAACTGCAACTAAACTGTTGATCAGTCCTGCGCACCGGCTTGGAGGAATTTTAGCCCGTTCCTCCGTACAGAACAGCTTCAGCTCTGGGATGTTGGTGGGTTTCCTCACATGAACTGCTCGCTTCAGGTCTTTCCACAATATTTTGATTGGAATAAGGTCAGGACTTTGACTTGACCATTCCAAAACATTAACTTTATTCTTCGGTAGAACAACTTGGGTGCTTAAGGTCGTTGTCTTGCTGCATGACCCACCTTCTCTTGAGATTCAGTTCATGGACAGATGTCCTGACATTTTCCTTTAGGATTTGCTGGTATAATTCAGAATTCATTGTTCCATCAATGATGGCAAGCCATCCTGGCCCAGATGCAGCAAAACAGGCCCAAATCATGATACTACCACCACCATGTTTCGCAGATGAGATAAGGTTCTTATGCTGGAATGCAGTGTTTTCCTTTCTCCAAACATAACGCTTCTCATTTAAACCAAAAAGTTCTACTTTGATCTCATCCGTCCACAAAACATTTTTTCAATAGCCTTCTGGCTTGTCCACGTGATCTTTAGCAAACTGCAGACGAGCAGCAATGTTCTTTTTGGAGAGCAGTGGCTTTCTCCTTGCAACCCTGCCATGCACACCATTGCTGTTCAGTGTTCTCCTGATGGTGGACTCATGAACATTAACATTAGCCAATGTGAAAGAGGCCTTCAGTTGCTTAGAAGTTACCCTGGGGTCCTTTGTGACCTCTCCAATAATTACACGCCTTGCTCTTGGAGCGATCTTTGTTGGTTGACCACTCCTGGGGAGGGTAACAATGGTCTTGAATTTCCTCCATTTGTACACAGTCTGTCTGACTGCGGATTGGTGGAGTACAAACTCTTTAAGTCAAGTCATTTGTATAGCACTTTTAACAATAAACATTGTCGCAAAGCAGTTTTACAGAATTTGAACGACTTAAAACATGAGCTAATTTTATCCCTAATCTATCCCCAATGAGCAAGCCTCATCGGGGATAGATTAGGGTTAGAGATGGTTTTGTAACCTTTTCCAGCCTGATGAGCATCAACACTTTTTCAGAGATCCTCAGAAATCTCCTTTGTTCGTGCCATGATACACTTCCACAAACGTGTTATGAAGATGAGACTTTGATTGATCCCTGTTTTTTAAATAAAACAGGGTGCCCACTCTGTCAGCCCTGTGATAACCTGGTGACTTGTCCAGGGTGTACCCCGTCTTTCACCCATAATCAGCTGGGATAGGCTCTAGCTTGCCTATGACCCTGTAGAACAGGATAAGCAGCTACAGATAATGGATGGATAGAGGGTGCCCACTCACACCTGATTGTCATCCCATTGATTGAAAATACCTGAGTAATTTCACCTTCAAATTAACTACTAATCCTAGATGTTCACGTACTTTTGCCACTCACAGATATGTAATATTGGATCATTTTCCTTAATAAATAAATGACCAAGTATATTTTTTGTCTCATTTTTTTAACTGGGTTCTCTTTATCTACTTTTAGGACTTGTGTGAAAATCTGATGTTTTAGGTCATATTTATGCAGAAATATAGAAAATTCTAAAGGGTTCACAAACTTTCAAGCACCACTGTAGGCATGGTTAAGTGCTGAAACAAATGGTACAAATAGAAAGAGCTTGAAAAAACATTGTTTTCAGATTAAAAAAGAAAAACAGACTACTGAATTTTGCTGCAAAATTAAGAAGCAAAATGTGAGTGTCCAGAAGAACTGTGGCTGGTTCTGTAAAATGCTCAGTGAAACCTACAGCTCATTCCCTTACAAAACTGCACTCATTGTACCTGAGACTACCCTTTTTTATTAATTTTTAAAGCAAAGGGTCATCTCACACCAAATATTAACTGTTTTTTGACTAAATCCCTTCAAGAACAAAAGCTCTAAAGCAACTATGAAGGCAATACAGCAAATGGTATTGTGAGACTTCCTTTTGCACAAGGAAACAAAGTTATTCTGCAAGTGATGTACATACTTCATAGAAAACGGGATGTCTCCATGCCTAAAACATGAACACGCAATTGTTGGTTTTGCCTTTAACTTATAGATCAGCTTTTTTTTTTTTTTTTTTAAATTCATGTACTACCAATCACAAATCAATAAAAATAAATAAAACAATGCACAATGATTATGTCTGATAGTTTATTAATTTCATTATAAATATAATATATACACATGTAACATTAAAGTCTTCCTACTGGGAGACAACAGAAAGGCATCAAGGCATTTTTGATACAAGTTGACCGCCAAAATCCACTTCGACCAAATCCACATGAAAACCATCCACGCGGAACAAAATTTAAATCATGTTAACTAATCCAAGACCTTCAGGTGTGCGACGTCAAGTAAGAAACTGCTACAGACATACTAGGTGCCCACTTTGAACTGCTGCCTTCTGTAATATAATCTTCAAGCCAAATTCATCAAGATTGGATATGCACAATCAAATAAAATAAAATAAAAAAAAAGACATCCAATAACTTTTACCCTTATGTTTGTGAATAAAATGGACAGACCAGTCCAAAGTCTGAGCACCATCATAAGATCGTCTAACACACCTAAAGCCACGTTCAGTGATAGAATCAGCCAGTTTAGTACAGCACAGTAACAATATTAACAAAATAACTTCAGACATGTAGGCAAATGTTATGACACTTCATGGCCAAGTTAGTAAAATTCCTGCAGGTTACAAATCCAATGCAAAAGCTTGAGTCATCAAGTGGAACCTCAAAGACTGTGTGGTACAGGTCATGAATCATTTACACACCATTGCTACTGACAGACTGCTCCAGCCAATGCATTCAAGTTGTTCATTCCTACAGTTTCAAGATGTTGACCTATTGGGAGAGTATGACCCAAAGATTTGGACATAACTGGAACCTAACCTTTGGCATCACAGTAGGTCTAGCACTGGTGGAACTGTCCTTTAATATCTTATCAAGAAGCTGCACAAGCAAAAAATAAGTAGATACATTTAATTTTCCTGTAAATATAGAAAATAAATACATATATTCACATAATTCCTGTGAATATATTCCTTTCTACTGCTGTAGCTAAGTACTTTTGGAAGGAAAAATTGTGCATTTATCCAAGTCAGTTCTCCAGGGCTTAAATTAAAACCAGTCTAATCATAATACAACATGCCAATTAAGGTAAATAATCCCAAAGATCAGTAACAAATAATGGAAACACCATGTTTAAACCTCAATTTACAAACCCATACTTTTTTTTTTTTTGGGGGGGGGGGGGGGGGGGGGGGTCTGAAAATGTGCACACAGGTTTTTATATAAAAAAAATAAATATCCTGGCAGTTGTTCTTATGCTCCATGTAATTTGACACCTTTATAGTTACTGACCTTTTAAAAAGTGTTGACCTTTGACAATTAAATACTACTCTATAGTGACCCATACAAAAAAAAAAAAAAGAAAAATTATATAACATACGCAGACTATAGCTTTAAAAACTTGGCATATGATTGAACATTTCATACATAGGAAGCACCCTCTTACATGTTTGTTTTTCATTTGACCAAACAAGGTTTAATATTTGACAATATTTAAAATTTTTTTTTTTTTTTGGGGGGGGGGAACGACTCAAATGGAACATCTCCAGGCCCAAAAAAAAAAAAAAAAAAAAACCACACACACCAAGCGATTCTTTAATATAATACCTTGTTAATGCAAGACAGCCATTCCTTCTAGACGAATCACTCATTATCATGATATTTATATACAGTAATTTCAAGTAATAATCTTAGTGTGTGGCTGTAAGGAGGAATTCTGACCAGCACCGGCCAATTCATGTATACACTTCTCCGGGGGAGAACCAGAATACAAAACACACCTATATTTATCCTATTTTTTCCCCTAAATTAAGCGAAGCTGTGTAGTCTGTTCATGGCAAGTAGTAAACTATTCAAAAACTCAATTGTTTTTCAGAGAACATACACAAAGCTTACAATCCCAATACATACAGAGAACAAACCAGTGGAATAAGGCGAAGGACTAGTTTAGTAACCGTTAGGTGTTGCTCAATATTGATGATACTCAAAAACTACAACATGATTAATATTCTTTTGGTCAATTTTTACATATTCTGCTGCTAGAGAGCCATTATAAATAGCTTTATAACTAGCAGCAGGAGTGCATGTCAGTTAAGCGGTACATACACGCAGCTGTTGGAAGTGTTAAATGTTATAATGATCTTGGGAGCAGCTTAACATGCTCAAACAGACCTAAAAGCCTTCTGTCTCTCACATTAGCCATGGGCATGTAAAGACTAATAGCACAAGATCATCCAACGGAGCTGCCATGTTTAACTATCCATCATTTAAGACAAGAAAAATAAGATTGATTAATATAAAAGTCTATACAAGTCTTTCCGATGCATCAAAATTATAATTAGATTTTTATTATCTGTTTAGCTCTTAAAACCCGCACTGAAAATTCAGTCTCGAGCACAAGGAACTGGTACAAATTGGTCAGTTGTGTGTGTTTGGGTGTATTTCGAGCACCTATGAATAGGTAAAGCATTAGTAGGAGAGAATTTAGTTGTGCAAAAAAAAAAAAAAAAAAAATAATAATAATAATAATAAACTCTTTAAAGATGTGTAACAATGTGGAAAAACATCCTGTAACAAAAGCATGGATGATTCACAGGCGTAAGCCAAAGGTTTTGCATGGAGTATACGCAGAGTGCAAGGTGTACAGTGAGGAATGGAAAGTGTAAATTGTGGAGCGTGCGCGTGTGTATATATGAGAGAAAGAGAGACACACACACCGGAGTAAACCGTCTCTGCTGCATGTACTGCATAAGTAAGGCGGACTGAGGAAAGACTGCATATTCGATGGCTTTGTCTGTTCAGACATCAGCAACAGGTGAAGACACCACTTCCAGCCCTCCAATGAACAAGCCATGTCATCAGTGAAGGGGGAAAAAAAAAAAGATGGGCCAGGAAAGAGGTTGTTTACTTCTTGCAAACCAGAATGTTGAGAGAGGAGCAGTCCAACTGTTAAATCAGTCTGCAGAAATCTGTAAGCAGGTTTTTTCTTTGTTTTTTGTTTTTTTTAAAGGCATCTGTTTGAACTGCAGTTCACTGTTCAAGTATTTTAAAAACGTGGATTTTTCATTTTGCTTCCGGTTTCAAGTTAATACCCCCACTGCAGAGGTAAAATGGCTTCTTTGTGCAAGGGAAAAAGAAAACTAACTGGGGAGTATAAAAACAGATTTGAGCACTGTTGCTGGATGAGAAGTGCAGAGAAGTATTGCTTGCAAACACACTCTCCACTTCTCTCCTCCTTTCTTCTTTCTGTGGGCTGGAAGATTGTACATAGTTTATCAGCATCATTCAGTTCTCGTCACCCCACTGGCTGGGTCAATGCTGGGGAGCTGAATGAGGAGGAGATGGAGGCTGGACCTCTGTGACAGAGATATGAGGTAGGAGAGGGACGCTGGCACCACAGAAATGTTACTGGGTTTTCTGGGCCCATTTCAAGTCATCTGATCTGGGCTTCTCTCCTGTCACGCTCTGGATGATGTCCTCCAGATTCCTCCAGAAGCCAAGCTTCTCCAATGGGTAGTTCAACCAGCCTGTACACAGGCACAAACACACAAATTAGAAAAAACAATTAGTGTTATAGTACACCACAATGTGCATGTGAAAATACCTGTAACGTTAGAGGAAATAAAAAAAAAAAAGTACAATAAATGTTGACTACCTTCAAAATTACATTCCTTCAAAGTTGTGCGTGTGTACCTGTAGTAATGCAGAAATAGGTCTCATGAGGCGATACATGATGAACTCTATGGTGTTTGCGAGGGAGGATGATGTGGCAGTCTTGCAAGAAAGTGACCCAGCGTGGCAGCCCAAAATAGGTGTGAGACCACTTATGGATCTGATTGGTCAGGGTCACAAAAATGGCCAAAGAATACATGTAGCAGTACCAGGGGAAGATGTGATAAATCTCCACTGGAAAAAGAACAAACAGAAATGAAAAACATTATGTCTATGGTGATTTTGTGGCAGAGTAAATTCATGGAGTTAGTGGGTTTTATTTTTGTGCTGGTGCACCTGTAACTTTATGGCGCAAGGCTGACATTTTGCTTATTTGTCTGGGCTTGAGCCATCCCCCCCCCTTGCCCAGCTGCTATTTTTGAATGTGCTAACGTGGGCAGAGACATGCAATAGGGAGTGTGACTTTCTAAATCTGCCAACACAGTGGTATTTTCAAACCCACTTTGATCCAAAATTGTGCTTGTGCACATGAACTTGAAATAATACACTGATTAAAAAGGTGGTGTTATTTAACAAAGAAAAGTGTACACTTAGACTTACACGTACACTAAGTAGACTTAGAATTTTTGTAAGGAGTATCCAGTGTCAGTGCTTTGGAACAGTTAGAGGTAAAGCTGTTCCTTTCAATTTACTGCACTGGGAATGTCAGACAGAAGATGCTGCACTTGGAAGGTTCTTTTTAAACAAGCTTTAATTAAAAAAAAAAAAAAATTGGCATCAGTAGAAATGAGGCCATTTCTGGACTTTTTTTTTGGGGGGGGGCACCCCCTAATAAATCAGATATGTCCCTACAATATTCTAAAGGCAACAAGTTTAAATTTAATCGATCAGTCTCATTAGAAGTCATCTTCTGGGGATAGTTTAATATAAAATTTCATTGCTCTTCTCTGAGCATTCTCCAAGAGTGCACGATGCTTGGTCATATAGGGCGACCACAAACTGCTACCATATTCAAGCTTTGGTCGAACTAGCACACATTAGAAAGCTCCTCTGCTGTGTGCTAGTTCAACCAAAGCTTGAATATGGTAGCAGTTTGTGGTCGCCCTATACGACCAAGCATCGTGCACTCTTGGAGAATGCTCAGAGAAGAGCAATGAAATTTATATTAAACTATCCCCAGAACATGACTTATGAGAGACTGATTAAATTTAACTTATTGCCTTTAAAATATCATCCGGACATATCTGATTTATTACCCCCCCCAGTCCAGAAAGGGCCTCATTTCTACTGATGTCAAGAATTATTTAGATGTTTGAGCCATGATATAGAACGCGCAATTATGATCAACAATTAAAATTTGATATCTCTACATAAACAGGATTACTATAGGAATTCGTATTTTATCAGAACTGCTGAATTATGGAACTCGTTACCATCTAGTATTAAAAGCAATTAATTCACCTAGTTTATTTAAGATCACTTTAATTAATACTTATGTATTGAAGAGAGAAATGTACAGCCTTCCAGATGAGAATCTAGTTAGATACATCTCATACAAGCCTATTTTAAGTAAGACTGAACGTGTAAACCATTGCAGGTTGGTGCCTGCTTACACTTAATCAGCATGATAATCTGCCTCCACAAATGATTTTTTTGCATTCACCGTCATTATTGATTTTATTTATGTAATGTATTCCTAAAGTTTTTCTGTAGTTTCAGATTGTCCATCTAGTCTTTTATTAAGTAAGGGTTAGGTTGCAATTGGGATGAGAGTTCTGTTCCTTTTCCCTGTCACACCCTTCTCTTTATTAATTTATTATGTGCAAGTGTTAAATTGTAATTTTAGTTCGTTAGTATCGTGTTGTATGATTGTGATGAATTCATTAAACTAAACTACTCATGGAACATTATAATTAAGAGGTATCTGAATGTAATTTGAGCTCTAAACTAAATATCACTGTACTGTGATAAAACACATCAATGGTGGTAACACTGAAAATTATATAATTTTATTAAAAAAAAAAAATTATCCGCATTTTTAAACACCATCTGCTGGTTAAAACTGTTCTAAACTTTACAAGGCAGATGCTACCATAACCCTCAGAAGACACCATAACCATCTAACCAGAAGTGGGCAGCCCACCTCCCCCAGTCCATTTTCAAATGATCAAAACACACCCAAAATTGGTCATTAGAAGCTAAATGTGTAATAGTGTTCCCAATGTATAGCAGTTGTCTGTATGGGAAGAACCCACTGTGTGCTTTACCTGGTGTTCGAGTGTGGAAGTTGTAGGCCATATTAGCCAAGGGAATGATTGTCAGCATGCAGTTATCACCATTTGTCTCTATGAAATCATGTCGTGTGATGGCTGTGGGATCAATATGATGTTCCCGAAATGGACGGATGAATGCCTGAGAGAGCGAGAGAGAAAGAAAGAGAGACTGAAACCTGGTAACCTGCTCCACTGAGAGCAAAACACACCACACTGTTCATAAATACGAAATTCTCACTCTGCACTTTCCTGAGCTGAAAACAGAGCACCATCAAAAGATCAACTGTATCTTTCTGACAGTTTTAAATATTTAATGTCCCCTCAACACCTGAATGATTTAAAAGATAGAGAAGCAGAGCACAACTTGCAGTCGTTCTCTGCAGCAACACAGAACATTAGTTATATTAATGAGAACTGGGTTCCTTTCAAATGGGTTTATGAAGAGTTTACAGCTCTTGGCAATTATTTGTCTGTTAACATAGATGGATTTTAAGTACATTTATAACAGAGTAGAAAAGTGAAGTCCTGACTATCCACCACCATACCTTCCCAACGATGGGCAGATCCACAGACCCCCACGTGTCAGCCCCCCAGTGGACCAGCCCAGAGGCAAAGTCTGCAGTAAGGATTCCTGCCACTGAAAACACACACAAAATAGTAAATGTCTGATATGCTAGCTTCAATAACCCAGCATCTCCATGACAACAGGCTCTCAGACTTAAGACAGACAGCTCTATCTATAGCTAAAAGAACTAGAAATAATACTAATAGAAAAGACATGTCAGATTCTTTCACTGTTCATGTTAATGCCATTGTGAATTTAGTCATTTTAGTCCTACTGCATCTTTGCACAAATGCTGCTGATCATAGGCTATATAATTAAATGCATAATGATTGTGATTACAGCTGATTTACTTAACTTTGTCAACTCACTCTCCTCAATATTTCCATAACATCCTATTCGGACTTTTACATAGGCATGCTGGAAGTTACATGGCGACACATGCCATACCGTTACATGTAAAATTACATAATACATGTAGCTTAACACTGGTTTGAAGATACAAATTATTCATTTTATATTTAATAATACAATTATTCAATGACTAGAAATCTGACGCAATTACAGGTTGTGGTCATTTAACAACATCCACGGACATGAATGCCATCATAGACATGAATGTCACGGCCATATTGGGCTTTCAACGGTTTCAACTGTTCTTCTGTGGAAAAACAACAAGAATTTGATGCACAAGTTATAATTCATTTTGGATTTTCTGAAATCAGCACAGGGTCAAAAGTATACATGCAGCACACCTAATATTTGGTTAAATGCTTCTTAGCAAGTTTCACCTTGACCAGATGCTTTTGGTAGCCATCAGCAGCAAGCTTCTGGCAGAGTTCTCGTTGGATATTTGACCACTCTTGGCAGAATTCAATTACCTTTGGGTGTTTCCTGGGATGTACCTGACTTTTAAGCACAGTCCACATGTTTTTGACAGGGTTGATGTCAGGCTTTGTTTTAATTTTAGACTATGTATAGTTGACACTGTTGATTTGAAAAGCCAAAATAAGTTGGACCTTTTGCACCATCAATAAAGGTTGTACAAACCTTCTCCCACAGAAAAAGAACAGTTCAAAGAAAATCACTGAAAGCCCAATATTGCCATGTCCGTGTATGTAAACTTCTGACCGCAACTGTATATGCCAATGAGGTCATGCAGTTATTCAGAGCCTTTGTGTACATTACACATTTTGAAAAACAGATTTGTTCTGTCAGCCATAACATGAATTCTTAGAAATCTATAAATTTAAGTAATCAATTATAGATTAAGAAAGGCTTTACACAGACTTGTAAAATGCACAAAACAGAAAAGGCTTTTTTTTTTTTTTAAAGAATGACAAAATAATAAATTACAAACTTTGTCCTTAAACTAGCTGAATATTTCTGATAAATAACTATAAATATTATTTTAGCCACTAATGTGCAACCCCAGAGCACACATTACATTACAGTTGTACACTTCATGTAACCATGCTAAAGGTTGCATCATGGAAACTACATTCTGAAATCGTCAAAAATACAGCCTGTCTCCTCCTGCAAAAATCTGTCATGATATCAGGACACTGGAGACTGACAATGTTCTAAATATACATGCCTACTCAATTCAAGTCTAAAGTTTCAGATGAGCTGCTTACATGGACATAATCGCGTGTGCCGAGTCATACTGGGTGATTAAATACAGCACAGGTATGTTTGTTAGTCCTTTGTGTGTTCATGTTGTGTTTAACTCACCGATTCCCAGGAGGATGTACCAGACATGGCCCAGGTGGAAATGGGCGAGGAGGTAAAAGAAATTAAAGGCCATGAGTGTGAAGCAGAGAACAACACTGATCCATTCCTGACACCTCTTACCTAATATATATGAGAGAGAGAGAGAGAGAGAGAGAGAGAGAGAGAGAGAGAGAGAGATATTAGCTCATCTGTTCTCGGTGTCAGTGCACTTCTCTAATACATAGTTACACAAACACCTTGCATTTCTATAACCAGCTGTACACAGGTGTGTGCAAGTGCGCTTCTGGTGGGTTAATATCTCTGCCCTGCATCCTGTAACTCAGTTTCTGCACACCCTTTCCTTTTTCCCCCCACTCAGATCACTGAGCAAGAGGACAGTTTCAATACAATCACTAGACAAAGAGCCATTCACATCCATGAAGGAAAAAACACAAGGTCACTGTGCGTCTCCCGCTGGTGCTCCTTGTATGGGTTGAATCTGTCACACTCTACTACAGTCACAGAAGTAATCAAACCACACATTTTGTGCTTTTGCTCATTTTCAGGGCGTACTACTCCCCATTCCTTTCCTACAAACACCTGCATGTAACGCATTTCTTCAGCATCAGGACACCTTGCAACCTGCTGCACAACAACAAAAACATCTAATCCTTTACAGGATGACAAGATAGCTCAGATCAGCCATTTCCTTCACAGCAGCTTAAAAAGGTGCAGGAGACAATTATCAAGTTCTGCAACAGAGCAGGAGCCAGGTTTGGTACGACACAGCAAAATTAGTTCCACATGATCCCACATTTTCACGTGCCATACACACGGACCTACATGGGATTGAGAGCAAGAATTAGTTCAGATCATTAATTTGTTTAAACATAAACAGTCTCAGTCTTACTAGTGTAGTTCGTTCTATACCAACGCACAAATCAACAGTAGTGGCCAAGTTTCTGGTGCATTTAAGAGCAACACCACCATTTTATTTTTATTTTAAGATTTTTTGGGGGCTTTTTCACCTTTATTGGATAGGACAGTGTAGAGACAGGAAATGAGCGGGAGAGAGAGGCGGGGAGGGATCGGGAAATGACCTCGGGTCGGAATCGAACCCGGGTCCCCGGATTTATGGTATGGCGCCTTATCCACCTGAGCCACGACGCCCCCACCACCATTTTAAACAGCAATTTAAAGGTTCCGGATTTATATTTTTTCCCTTCGGCCACAGTCATTTTTGTTATCATTAATTCACTGAAGCATAGTCAGGGTGTCTACAGCTGAACAAGTTTGTACTCAGGGGGTCCATGAAGTTAAAGGGGTCCCTGACTGTAAAAGGTGTGATTAGAGTATAGAGGACATTACATGGTTGTGTGACGATATGAAGTTTATCTTTGAGTAGTGAACATTCATGAGTGAGCGAAGCGAATGGGGGCTCGACCATTGTAACTTGACATTCATTCAGCTAGTAGTCCATTACCACATGACTGGTGGTATAAATGGTGGGGATAAAATTAGCTCATGTTTATAGTCTTTAATTTTCTGTAACGCTGCTTTGTGATGTCTATTGTTAAAAGCGCTATACAAATAAACCTGACTTTAGCTTGTGTGCGTCATTGGTCCTTCCTCTGCTGAGTTCAGCTCGGTAGAAAAGACCACCACTCATGTCTCCATTGAACAAAAACAGCAAAATGCACTTTCACATGTTTACTACCTTTTTTGTTGATCACAAACACATGCGCTTGTGGAATTCGAGAAGGTTCTGAAGATGGTAAACACTTTTTTTCAGAGCCTGCCAAAAGCTACGATTCTGGGGGTGGGGTGGGGGGGGTGTTACCATCTTCAGAACCTTCTTGAATGGTTTAGAAATGTTCCTGTTAAGGGGGGAAAAGAGACCCAAACAGCTTTATTTCCCTATGCTCTGTTGCTCATTTCAATTTGGCACATGACTAGGACAGATACTGTACATCTATGTGTATTCACTGTGCACATTTGATTAAAATCATTCTGAATTATCTGTAAAATAGCTGCAGGGGAAAAGTACCTGGGAGGAGCGCTAACAAGAGAACACAATGAGAACACGCACGTTGGTCAAACATGTTTTCAGTTCCACAGCAACATGGCTGAATGCTGACGAGCACAAGGTTGCTACTGAATTCTAAATCACAATATAGGTTACATCACACTGAGCAACTTTATTCCTCATACTGCATTTCAGAGCATGTTTGTATGATCAAAATCAGGGTTCTGAACCTCTACAACCTCAGGGCTACAGACATTAGGCCATTCATTTTTAATATTTTGGTTCTTGAATCCGCCTAAGGAAGTGATTTACCCCCAATCAAAAGAATAAGAGTTCCCGTGGTTCTTATTTCAATCGCAGACATGCTTGAATCTCTAAAAAGAACAATAAATAACACGAATAAAAAAAATTTAGGATCGATATTCACAACTATTTTTCACAAGGTTCACATGCCCTCATAGAAGTGTGGCATCAAATTTAACATTTGAAAGAATTTGTTAAAAGCTGAAGTTTATTTCCTGCTTCTGAAAATAGTTGCTACTGGAAATCTCCACGAAGTTCACATGGTCTTTCCACGTGTTATTCCACGATGGATACAGTAATAAGTGTGAGCAACAAAAGCTTTCACAGCATAAAACTCTGAGCAAGCAGACATTGATTTTTTTTTTTCCCCCAGATAGCATGTAAGATTTCTTATGAAATGAAGTAGTAGCATTCATATTATAGATGCATATTACAAACTGAGAAATATTAAGCAAAAGTTTCAGTATGATAACTGAATACCACTTTGTCAGTTTTGTACTTATTTAGAAATTTTATAAGTGAAATAATTCATCCAAGAACGTCTGAATTCTACATACATACATAAAATAGACACGAGTGTTTTACTGGGAAACAGGACACTCATTTTTCATACGAAATACATCCAGGATATCAAGAACTACAACTGATAGATTTTCAAATTATTTTTTGATAAATTTGGGTACGGTGTGAATGTGTCTCTATAATAAAAATGATACATTGGCTTGAATAGAATGCCTTTATTGTCACTGCACAAATGTACAACGAAATTTAGTTCGTCAGAGGAGAGCAAAGCCGCTGCATACGTATGCGCCGCCACTCTTGGGCACTTCAGCCCAAGGCCGTCCTATGTTAACCTAACTTCATGTCTTTGAACTGTGGTTGTAATGGCACTCCGTTAGCTCTTCCTTGGTTACTGTACCATTTCTAGAGTCAGTCGAAAAAACACTCTTTACACGCGAGCAACGAGACATGACAACTTCCCTTGTCTTTCTAAAATGTTTACTTAAAAACAACAAGGTAAATCACAAAGTCTGGCGCACGGTCAAAAGACTGTTGCTTCCACCGTGTTCTGACTCGAAATTAAGGTATACACGGTCAGTGATGTCACATCATAAGATTTAGAACATGGAACTCTTTTCTATGTTCTTTTTCTATGTTCTTAAATTATCATCATTCATTTTTAACTGTTTTTTAACTTAAATTATTGCTTAACTGGCCCTTACAGTGGTGGAAACTGAAGCACCCGGAGGAAACCCACGCAGACATGGGGAGAACATGCAAACTCCGCACAGAAAGGCCCCCGTCAGCTGCTGGGCTTGAACCCAGAATCTTCTTGCTGTGAGGCGACAGTGCTAACCACTACACCACCGTGCCGCCTTGAAAATATGAAGGTTATCTTCTCGTGTTCAAAAACTCGTATTTTTCATACGAAATACATCGTGGATCTGAGTAACACATTTCCTTACATTTCACTCTGATGACATCACTCCCAGTATTTTCCTGCTGACTAGATTTAACGGTTCAACGTTAAAATTCTTTTGAATAACTTACATTTTTTTTGTGGATGCGTCTATATAATATAAAGAACATATACAAATATAAAGTTTATCTTCTTGTATTGAAAAATATCCATTCACCACTTAAAAGACAAAATTCATATCTTCATGCAACTGTGTAATATCCTCCCTCATACACATTTAAAAATAAATAAATAAATAAATAAAATAAAAAATGCACAGAGATAATCCAAGTTACCAAATCCAGTTTTAAAAAAGTAAATTATGAACATGTTCAATAATCTGAGCCGACATGGATTTTATTTTTAATTTTTCCTCCAACGTCTCATTTAACTTGCCTACAAAAATAATGAAAAGGGTGCATGAAAATAGCCATTTGTCTATTCTTATTTCCAGCTGTAGTTGTTCCAAAAAAAAAAAAAAAACCTAATTGTGAAAAATTAAGGGCTTCGTCACAGCAAAACACACAGCATTCCTGTGGGTTCCAGGTCATTCATTCATTCTTTTTCTTTATTTCTCTCACCAAGACTTTGTCCGCTCCATAATGAATTCAGTATGTACAGTACGCATCTCCTAAAATTCTTTAAATGTAGCACAACCCTAGTTGTACTGTAAAAAATGCTTCAGGTGGGGTTTACATTAGACCAGATCAGCGGATCATCAGATTAACGTTTTTAAAATGATTAGCGTGCACACAGCAACACCAATACACGATTTGCGTGCACACAGCAACGCCAATACACGGATACACTCGGCTCCGCAGGCATCCTGCGCTCCAAATCACTCCGCCCTGAACAGCGAGTGCCCTCTGGAGGGTGCGCACTCCGGCCCTGCGCAGCTCAGAGTGCACGAGTGAAGCGCACGAGCAGTGATTCGGGACTGAGCCGCTGTGTGTGAGATCCCAGTGCATGTCTGGCATGCACGTCACTTACCACTTGCAAGTGGAAGGATGGCAAGCCTAAAGACAATCATAACTACACAATGGGCAGTATTTGCATCAGTATTTGCAGTATTTTCATACTTTTATACTCTTTAATGAAAGGTGATACAAGGCGGAAGTCCGCGCCGTTTTTCAGCAGTCGCGTCACATGACCAACGCCAGCGAATCAGGAAGGTGGAGGTCACAGTGACGTTGTCCAATGACGACGCCAGCTAGAGCTCAGCACAGCGTATCCGCGTATCTCAATGTTTACACAGCACCGGACCAGACACGATCTGGATTGAATACGTGGACCCTGGCGGATTCCCGTTTCCCGGCGTTTCAATGTAAATGGACAGTGCATCCACGAAGAAAACGAGACAGATACGGTCTAATGTAAACTTGGCCTCAGTTTGCCACAATATAGTAATGGAAGGTATAAACAATTCAACACTAACGTACAATTTCTCAATTTTATTTAACTCGCAATAGACACTCACACTATGTTAGTATTATGTTCTACCTATAAACAAATCAATTTGTGCCGACAACTTGTAATGCTCATAATACACAAACTTGACACACTAATTGTCCAAAAACTCAGTTGACTACTCTCAGTAAAGACTGTTACATGTTCTAGTCTTGGCCTTTTTTCTGTTTTCAGCTGAATCATGTTCTCTCTTTCCATCACATGCAACATCACATGACCACAACAGACCTGCTGTGTGCACTACTCCATTTATAACGGTCCACGTTCAGTTGAAAACAAAAGTACGTACAACACAAAAGGCATTTGAACAAAAAGAAAGGGAATTGTATCTATGTTCCAGTGGACAAAAAGTTAAATTCCAAGAAAAGAAGCAGCATAAGCGTGTCCTGAAACAAGACAACAATCCAATCCATTTTCAAAAGATGTTTTGTTATGGCCCTCCCACTCAAGATCTTGTGTGAAGGAGACCAGTCACAGGATTCAGAGTTCTAGCAGAGAGATCACAAAGAACATGAACGTATTGTGATTGGAGGCCCACAGCAATTTGCCAACAACGCCATTTTTACACTTAAAGAACAACCGGTCATACTTTTTATCCATTTATAGTTACATACAATGTGGAACACCCACAAATCAATTCCTAATCGCTTAGTGGAGCTTGAAAGTTTGAATTTTCTATATTCCTGCAAGATGACTTAAAACATCAGATTTACACACAAGTCCTAAGAGTAGTTAAAATGAACCCAATTAAACAAATGAGAATATTATACTTGGTCATTTATTTATTAAAGATCCAATATGACACTGTCAAAAGTATGTGAACCTTTACTTTTAGACTCTTGTGACTCTCGTGGAGCAATAACTGCAACTAAACATTTCCAGTTCACTGTTCGTCAGTCCTGCACTTCAGCTTGGAGGAGTTTTAGTCCATTCCTCTGTAGAGAACAGCTTCAACTCTGAGATGTTGGTGGGTTTCCTCACATTAACTGCTTGCACAACATTTTTATTGGATTAAGGTCAGGACTTTGACATGGCCATTCCAAAACATTAAATTTTATTCTTCTTTAACCATTCTTCGGAAGAATGATGTGTGCTTAGGATCCTTGTCTTGCTGCATGACCCACTTTCTCTTGAGATTCAGTTCATGGACAGTTGTCCTGCATTTTCCTTTTGAATTCGCTGGTATAATTCAGAATCCATTGTTCCATAAATGATGGCAAGCTGTCCTGGCCCAGCTGCAGCAAAACAGGTACAAACCATGATACTACCACCACCATGTTTCACAGATGGGATATGGTTCTTATACTGGAATGCAGTGTTTTCCTTTATCCAAACAAAAGTTTCTCAGTTAAACCAAAAAGTACTATTTTGGTATCATCAGTCAACAAAATTTCCCCAAGAGCCTTCTGGCTTGTCTACATGATCTTTAACAAACTGTAAATGCATACCACGCATACCATTGTTCAGTGTTCTACTGATGGTAGATTCATGAACATTAGCCAATGTGAGAGAGACCTTTAGTTTCTTAGAAGTTGCTCCGAGTTCCTTTGTGAAATCGCAGACTATTACACTGCTTGCTTCTGGAGCGATCTTTGTTGGTCTTGCACTCCTGGGGAAGATAACAGTGATCTTGAATTTCCTCAATCTGTATGACTCTGGAGGATTCTGTAACCTTTTCCAGCCTGAGGAGCATCAACAACTTTTCTGAGGTCCTCAGAAATCTCCTTTATTTGTGCAATGATGAATGCACTTCCACAAATGTGTGCTCTGAAGACCAGATTTCAATGAAGCCCTGTTCTTTAAATAAAATCAGGGCACCCACAAACACCTGATCGTCAACCCATTGATTAAAAACACCCAATTCTAATTTCACCTTCAAATCCTAGAGGTTCACATACTCTCATATGTAATATTGGAACATTTTCCTCAATAAATAAATGACCAAGTATAATATTTTTGCCCTCCGGGTGCTCTGGCATTCTCCCACAGTCCAAAGACATGCCAATTAAGGTCAACTGGTTCCTCTAAATTACCCATCAGTATGAATGTCTGTTTGACTCTGTGTTGCCCTGAGAGAAATTGGTGACCTGTCCAGGGTTTACCCTGCCTCTCACCCAAAGTCAGCTGGGATTGGCTCAGTCACAACTTTCAGTAGGATAAATGGGATGTGTAATGGCACTCCGTTATCTCTTCCTTGGTTACTGTACCATTTCTAGAGTCAGTCAAAAAAAAAAAAAACACTTTTTCCACGCGAACGACGAGACATGACAACTTCCCTTGTCTTTCTAAAATGTTTACTTAAAAACAACAAGGTAAATCACAAGGTCTGGCGCACGGTCAAAAGACTGTGTTGCTCCCACCATGTTCTGACTCGAAACTAAGGTATACACAGTCAGTGATGTCACATCATAAGATGTAGAACATGGAACTCTTTTCTATGTTCTTAAATTATCATCAACTGTTTTTAACTTAAATTATTATTGCTTAACTGGCCCTTACAGGATGAATGTATGGATCGATCCATGGTCATAATATTGAACTTGAACAGGGTCTCATTATGGGTATATAAAACTATTATGCATATACATAGGAACACAATAATTGAAAGACAGGCATGTGTTTCAAATCCATAACTGTGTCATGGAGCAGGTACTTTAAACAGAAAAGCTCAAGGAGGTCACCTTTTACCCCAAGTCAGCTTGGATTGGCTCCAGCTTTCCCCCATGATGCTGATGGATAAGTGGTGTAGACAATGGATGGAAGGATGGATGTTATGTTATGCTATGCTAATTAGTCGCAACAGTAGTAGTAGTTGTTGCAGCAACAGCATATTATTATAATTATAATAATAATAAAGCAGTATAATAAGGAAGTCATGACCTAATGGTTAGAGAAGCAGCTTTGGGCCCAAAAGGTTTCAGGTTCGATTCCCTGGACCAGCAGGAATGGCTGAAGCGCCATTGAGAAAGGCAGTTAACCCCTGCATGCTCTTGCGACAAGGCTTTCGCAGATAGCTTTTCACAGACAGTTGTAATTTATCGTTGAGCGGGGAGTAATAGGCGTGCGCGATGTTATTCACTGCCACAACGCAAGGGGGCGCGAAGTCGCTAGGAGTAGTTGGTGGGTGTGGTTAGTGGAGTGTTTATCCTCCGGTTACTTATAATGACTAGAACTGGAGTCGTATAGATGTACGTACTTCCTCACTTCCTCGATCAATCGCTCTTCGTGCTGCTCCATCTTCACTCGTGTTTTTAAAAATGGCGGTCGTGAAAACAAACCAAACTGGGAAAGTAGGGAAGCGGAAGTGCGTGTACAGCGGATGTAGAGTGGACCAATCAGAGCCCTCTTGTCTGCGAGGCTTCTGCGGTGGTCACAATTTTTGGGAGGTGCACGCAGAGCGTCTGCGAAGGTGGGGGGGGGCTACGCAGACACTGTCTGCGACGACTGGGTTGTCAGCATAAATTGACCTTTAATTGCTCCCCAGGCAGCTCTGGGCATGTTGGATGTCGCTATGGATAAATAGAGTAATAATTAGTAGTCACAGTAGCAGCCTACTAGTGTCTGTGCTTATTATTATTATGCTCCATGCTTTTTTTTTCTTCATCTTATCAATGTTCACCTGTAAATGTTGATTTTGACCACTAACACTGCAATTTCTCATGGGATCAATAGTTACCACCTTATGTGTGTGTGCTCATTGCTCAAGTGTGTGTTCACTACTTCAGATGGGTTAAATGCAGGGGACTCCCTAAAGTGAATGACGCATGAAATGGAATGACAGCTAGTGATTTGAACAATAAATGGTCCCTTGTCATTCAGATTCTTATAAATGGAATAACAATTGAAATGTAGGTGGAATGGCATGCTTTCAGCTCATGAAATGGAATGACTGTTTCTAAGTGGAATGACATACTTTTAGGTTATGTTATCAGTGATATCCCCTTTTACAAATGGAATGACAGTGTTTTTAGGTGGAATGACATACTTTGAGGCAATGTTATCAGTGATATCACCTATAACCTAACCCTAAAAACAATGTCATTCCATTTGTTAATTTGATATCACTGATAACATTGCCTTAAAGTATGTCATTCCACCTAGAAACCTTATCATTCCATTTACATATTCCAATACATATAGCCCATGTTTACATTAGACCGTATCAGCGGATCATCAGATTAACGTTTTTAAAACGATTAGTGTGCACACAGCAACACCAATACACGATTTGCGTGCACACAGCAACACCAATACACGGATACGCTCGGCTCCGCAGGCATCCTGCGCTCCAAATCACTCCGCCCTGAACAGCGAGTGCCCTCTGGAGGGTGCGCACTCCGGCCCTGCGCAGCTCACAGAGCGCGCGAGTGAAGTGAACAAGCTGTGATTCGGGACTGAGCCGCTGTGTGTGTGATCCCAGCGCATATCACTTACCACTTGCAAGTGGAAGGATGGCAAGCCTAAAGACAATCATAACTACACAATGGGCAGTATTTGCATCAGTATTTGCAGTATTTTCATACTTTTATACTCTTTAATGAAAGGTGATACAAGGCGGAAGTCCGCGCCGTTTTTCAGCAGTCGCGTCACATGACCAACGCCAGCGAATCAGGAAGGTGGATGTCACAGTGACGTTGTCCAATGACGGCGCCAGCTAGAGCTCAGCACAGCGTATCCACGTATTCTCAATGTTTACACAGCACCGGAGCTGACACGATCTGGATTGAATACGAGGACGCTGGCGGATTCCCGTTTCCCGGCGTTTTAATGTAAACGGACAGTGCATCCGCGAAGAAAACGAGACAGACACGGTCTAATGTAAACGTAGCCATAGAAACCCTGTCATTCCATTTGTAAAAGCTGATATCCCACCAGGCACCCACTTATCTTATCCTAGGGAGGTCTAAAACTAAAGATTTCAATCGTTATTCCATTTGTAAGAATCTGAATGACAAGGGACCATTTATTGTTCAAATTTACTACCTGTCATTCGTCATTCCATTTCATGCGTCATTCACTTTAGGGAGTCCTAAATGCAGACAGGAATTTCACAAGCGTGTGATGAATAAAGTTGTTCTACCTATTTATCCATCTGCATACAGCTGCCTTTAAGAAAATACAACTTGAGCACCGCAGGAAAGCACAAAACCGTATGGAAAATATTTACGCCTTCACAAAAAAAAAAAAAGTCTGGAAGTGACAACATCTCTCCGTGACCTGAATAATGGAGATATTGAGCAAACAAAAACACACGCTCGCGCGAGCCCTCACGCACACACTGGCCCCGCCCAAACAGGATCACATGGAAGTGACATGGAAGTGGAGCAGTTAACCGGGTTACTAATCACTCAGTACAGCATTAAATACAAACACAGCAGGCTCTCACACTATTAGTAACTTATACAATTCACTTCAAATCGCATCCTCACTTCATACTGGCTAATCATTTACGGAGTATCTAGTTACTAACATCTCATTTACACACATGACTCTGAATATGAAGCAGAAAAAGTTGTGCACGTTTCAAAGCACATGAAACTCTTGACTCGCTCTCATTTTGTAGCACAAACAGCTGACTAGCTTCGTTAGCAGAATAACTGTCACAGGCTAAGCTATCGAGCTAAACACAACCCTGCGCTCCCACCTACCCGGAGAGTAGAGATTTGCGAGCTCCCGAGCGCCTGCGTGTTGAGGACCCCATCTGACCGAAGCCCGAGACGAAGAGCTCAGCTCGCCTTCCTGACTTTCTGCCTCCACAGCCCCATTTTCACTCCGGTTACTAGTCATATTGGCTCCGGTTTTGGTTCGCTCTCCCCCGGGTGAGAAAGTCAAACCAGCCGGATCAGTTCCTCAAACTACAAACCACGCCCCAATCCTCTCAGTCACGTGTAGCGTCTTCCAATCATCAATCGATGCATTTGCTTCCCGTTAGAAACCTTGGCCAATAGGATTACACCAAAGTCTAGACGTATTTCATGACCCCACCCGTATGTCACCAATCAGAACGCAGATTTAGGTCGAAAGAAGCTCCAAAACCACACCCTATTCACCAGACAGTGTGTTTAGTTCATTATGAGTCATTAACGCCCAACTGGGACAGGTCAAAGATATTGTCAAAGTTAATACATATTTATCAGAAGAATCAGAATTAAGTTTATTGCCAAGTACGTTCTCACATGCAATTCTCACAAGGAGTTTGCTTTGATGATTGGTGCTTGAACAGTTAGAATTTAGTAAAGAATTATATACACACAATAAAAAATAAGAATCTAAAATATACAAATTTAAAAAGTGGACATATTTAAGGGGTATGTTCATGAGCTATTTTGAAGTCCAAGCTGTACAGGATGTCCTGGGATGTGCAAAAATAAGTCACATGATGATGAAGAAGAGAATATGTGCAATGGGTTTTTAAATAAACAGCCAAGCTGTACAGTGTGTGCCGGAAAGTGCAATAAAAGTTCACAGGATGAAGATGTGGTGTAGTGATTAGCACTGTCGCCTCACAGCAAGAAGATTAGAGGTTCAAGCCTTTATGTGTGGAGTTTGCATGTTCTCCCCGTGTCTGCATGGGTTTCCTCTGGGTGCTCTGGTTTCTCCCACAGTCCAAAGACATGCAGATTGGGCTAATTGGAGACTCTAAATTGACTATGAGTGTGAATGGTTGTTTGTGTCTATGTGTCAGCCCTGTGATGACCTGGCGACTTGACCAGGGTGTACCCCGCCTCTCACCCATAGTCAGCTGGGATATGCTCCAGCTTGCCCATGACCCTGCACAGGATAAGCGGTTACAGATAATGGATGGATGGAGAATGAAGATGTATGGCATGACCTGATCTGCTTTAAAGCTCATAGGTAACAGTTTTAATTTTATGCACATTTGAAACTTTATATGTTAAAAAACCCTCTGTAATTTTCTTTTGGTCCCAAGAAGTATTGTTAATAAGTAATAATTAAAATAAGATAGCACAGATCGTGACGAATTTCTGTTCAGCTATTTTCGTGACCACTCGGCATGTGACGTCATTTAAGACAAGCAAACCGCTTGAGTTGAGTCCACTTCCGTTTACTTACATGCCGTTCAGCTTGATTGCAGATGTGCGTTCGGGAATTTCCAAAGAAAAACCATGCCTTATTGTTGTGCAGTGAACTGTAACAATGGGGCCGGTTCAGGAAGAAGTTTTTACCTTTTTCCGAGAGAGGAGAAGAAGCAGAGAGAGTCGATTGGCTTTTTCCAGAAGAGGAGAAGAGGCGGAGACAGTGGATTGTGCGCGTGAAGCCAGAGCCGGAGAGAGTGGATTGTGCACATGAAGCCAGAGGGTTGGCTTTTTCCAGAAGAGGAGACGAGGCGGAGAAAGTGGATTGTGCACTTGAAGCCAGAGGCGGAGAGAGTGGATTGTGCACGTGAAGCCAGAGGGTTGGCTTTTTCCGGAAGAGGAGACGAGGCGGAGAGAGTGGATTGTGCACGTGAAGCCAGAGGGTTGGCTTTTTCCGGAAGAGGAGACGATGCGGAGAGAGTGGATTGTGCACGTGAAGCCAGAGGGTTGGCTTTTTCCGGAAGAGGAGACAAGGCAGAGAGAGTGGATTGTGCACGTGAAACAAAATCAAGCAGTCAAAGAAAAACAGAGCAGCAACACTCAAGCAAAAAGGAGAAGATTGGAGGTAAACATTATTACTTTTGCTTGCAATTGACAAGTCAAAAATCCTGAGGGATCCTGTACAATCATTGTGGAAATGAGACAAAGGGATATTTCCTCATTTAGAGTAAGCTATAAATAGTATAATGCCGCGGATGGCAGGCTAATGTGGCCTATCGGTGCACTGTCCAGTGATCGTTACCTATATCCACTAGGGAGGGCGGTTTAATTATTCTTCAAAAGGGCTCTTATTTACTATTACGACGAAAGTAGGAATTTATCATAACTACCAGGATAAATCGTTTGGGTGCGAGTCTTGGTGAGGTCCGGGGCCACCGCGATCAGAGTCGGCCGAGTTGCTGTCTGATTCCGAGGCTGCATGGTCAAACCAGTGAGCCACATTCACCGATTGCTTCGCAACGGCCATAGGTTCATACATATATGGTTTCACCTCTCGATATTCAATTTGGAGAGTTCCTACTTCAAAATCGCTATTGCTTTCAGACATTTTACACAACCTCTCACAACCAAAGTCCGTACATGTGTGCTCGGTTTGCAGATAAACACAGAACTGCTCCCAGTCTGTTTGGCTTAAATGACGTCATGATGACGGTCCCCTGGCGGTGAAAGTGTGCATAAGTGAGATGTAAACAAACCTTCGGAAATTGGGCAAAACAGTATATTTTAACCGTTTTATTCAATTTTAGGGTGCAAATTAGACACTAGGAAGATTGAATTCGCTTTTTGGGTCGTTCTTCTAGACAATAAAGTTGATATTCTACGTTTCACCTCCGACCATTGCCTATGACCTTTAAGCACTGCCTAAAAGTGGAGCTCCTGATGAGTGTAGGAGCAAAATATTTGCAAGGGCACAAACTCAACCTGAATAGAATAATAATATTATAGTATACGAACCATCAAATTGTGTAGTGTATTTCATGTCAATAAATTGTTGCATTGTATTGTGACAGTGATACAATAATGAGATACACATCGCAGTTATGATACATATTTATTCTTTTCTTTGACACTACATGCCATGCGCCAGAAACACCACCACATTTACTATACTGTGACTCTGCTGGATGCCTGGTGGACAGCAGTGAACCAGCACTTTCATTTTACACTGTGGGTGGTAGAAAAGGGCAACTGGACTTGCTTGAAGATTCTTGAAAACGTTTCACCTCTCATCTGAAAGGCTTCCTCAGTTCTGTCTGACTAATAAGGAGTATCAGAAATTTATCCTCTCATGGATCAGAATCAGAATTCTGATGACAAGCTCATCTAAGGTGTCGTTGAGGTATCATGTTGGTGTGGGTCACTGGAGGCTGTGTGTGAACGGCGAGTCTCCAGTGACCCACACCAACATGATCAGTGTTGCCAGATATTGCTAACGTTTTCCACCCCAAAATATGTTCAAAACCAGCCAAAAAACACCTAAATCTGCCCAATCTGGCAACACTGAGCATGATACCTCAACGGCACCTTAGATGAGCTTGTCATCAGAATTCTGATTCTGATTCTGATCCATGAGAGGATAAATATCTGATACTCCTTTTTAGTCAGACAGAACTGAGGAAGCCTTTCGGATGAGAGGTGAAACGTTTTCAAGAATCTTCAAGCAAGTCCAGTTGCCCTTTTCTACCACCCACAGTTTACTATGACCTGGATGACTGAGAATCTTCACAGACATGTTTCATTTTACAGCATTTCTATAGAGTTACAATCGAATATCAAACTTGATTTGGTGAGCAATTGTCTGGTTACATCTGTCATGTCCACATACTTTGCAGTTTGGAGCGTGCAGCCGCAGATTGTAAAGCGTAGGCATGCCATTAGGACTAATGAACATACACCTGTTAGTGATTAGAGCTCAATCATAATGTTCTCGGTAACACAAAGACTTTGTGAAAGCCTTGTATTTTGTATCAATTTTCTGGTTTTGACCCTATTTGTGTTTTTGGACTTTGAGTATTGTATTACCACTGATATCCTGTCTGTGCCACGCTCAACCACTGCCTGTTTTTGGACTCTGCCTATGTCTCTGTTCTGGATCTGTTTGCTAGCATGTTGTCAATAAAACTTCCTACACTTACATCCATCTATCACCCTTACATGACAGAAACTGTCAATTGTCCAACAAGCTAGTGGACTAATAAAATTGTTTTAATTAGTTTTATATGAAACTGTTGTGAATATTTTCTATAAAATGTATTAGTAAATATTCCCACATTATTTTTTTAAAAGCAAATTAAAAATAACCGCTAGATAAAAACCTATCTCTCTTATGTAAATAAAGATACAAATTTCGTTGTCCAGTGGTCAAGTGTTTGAGATACGCTGCCTTGCACTTATGTTCTTGCTGTGAGGTGACAGCACTAACCACTACACCACCGTGCCACCTGTTAGTCAAAATATTATGATACATATTTAAATAATATGTCCAATAAATGAACAGTAGGGGCGGCACAGTAGCGTAGTGGTTAGCGCTGTTACTTCACAGCAAGAAGGTCCGGGTTCGAGCCCCGTGGCCTGTGAGGGCCTTTCTGTGCAGAGTTTGCATGTTGTCCACATGGGTTTCCCCTGGGTGCTCCGGTTTCCCCCACAGTCCAAAGACATGCAGGTTAGGTTAACTGGTGACTCTAAATTGACTGTAGGTGTGAGTGTGAATGGTTGTCTGTGTCTATGTGTCAGCCCTGTAATGACCTGGTGACTTGTCCAGGGTGTACCCCGCCTTTCGCCCATAGTCAGCTGGGATAGGCTCCAGCTTGCCTGTGACCCTGTAGGACAGGATAAAGCGGCTAGAGATAATGAGAGATGAGAAATGAACAGTAAAATAGTTGCCTAGTCGCCACAATTTGGCCCTTGTCAAAGGTGCTCAGATCCTTATGCTTGCCCATTTTTCCTGCTTCCAGCACAACTTCAAGAACTGACTGTTCTCTTGCTGTAGAATATATCCCACCCCCTGACAGGTGCCATTATAATGAGATAATCAATGTTACTCACTTCACTTTTCCATGGTTTTAATGTTATGGTTGATCGGTGTATATTTATATTATAAAATACATGCACTTAAGGGGGTCAGTTGGGTTTTTTTAACAGTCAAATGGATCCTTGGCTGCAGGCAAGAACCCCTGCATTAGAGAAACTGGATATTCTCAATAAGCTCTGAGTGATACTAAGAAGTGACAAAAATACCAACAAATAGTAAGGGGGTCAGCTGATTTTTTTTTTTTACAGACAAACGAATCCTTGGGTGCAGTAAAGAACCCCTACATTAGATAAAGTAGATATTTACAATAAGCTCTGAGTGAGACTAAGAAATGACAAAAATACCAAAAATAGTGCATTATTGCATAGGGTGCAGTTTCGGCCAGACTCGCTGGTATCCGATATAGCACCCTACTTCCTATTCTCTACAAAAATAAAAGTGTATGAGGTTATTCTCTATTGTCTAATGCCCACTGGCCACAAATTATGATAGTGCATTCTGGAAGCCATGGACAGTCTCCAAAATAGTGTAACAACAACACAAAACAACAATGTACTGTAGTGCACAATGGCCCTCATTTACGAAACGAACGTACGACAGAAAACTGGGCATACAGTCATTTCCACTCAAAGCTCAGCATTTATCAGTGTGGATGTGTGTGGAGGCTACGATCAAATCTCATGTCAAGTTTCAGCTCATGTACACAAGTTTTAAGTCAGTGTGGATGTGCAATGCAGCTGTACAGTACATCTGGCTGAGTGGAGAATTGTTATTAGGCCAAATATTCGGACTGGTACCTAAACTACATATTTTACAACCTGTATGGCAAAATATATTTTGTAAAGACCTACATCAACTATGTGTCATATGTCCCTAACGTAGGCTAAATAGGTAGGCTCAAATTGTATGCAATTAATGGGGTTAACAGTTGTTTGTTTGTTTGTTTGTTTGTTTGTTTGTTTGTTTGTTTGTTTGTTTGGCATAACTTTAATTACTCTTTCATTTCAATATAGCCTAGTTGTTAGGCTAGGCTACTGGTAACAAAATTACAAATAAAGCAATTAAAACCAATGGGTCGGCTAACCAATTTCCAATGTGAAAGGTTAGACGCTTATTTAGTCTGGCTCCATTAGAAGATCTCCATGCATCTGGAAGACATGAGAGGGTTTCTTAGGAACACAGGGATATTTTATGGAGAGTGACAAGAGGCTATTAAGTTGCTTTCATTTCCCAAGGCATCCCGGATGGTGGTGTGGCAGCATAGAAGGCAGAGGGCATTCATTCTCTGTCTCTCTCTCTCTCTCTCTCTCAGTTCGCAGTTGCCTGGCTCTGTGTGGCGACTCCAGATTGGTTTGTCTAGCTGAAGACTGAACACCACTGGTGCCTGGATCTGGTTGATCTGAAACATCATTAAAATGAGGAAATACAGAAACTTTCCAATCATGTATTTTTTGTGGCAAGTTTGAAATCTGACCATTTTTCTTCACCTAGCCTAGATGTAAAGAATTCCAATATAAGCTGCTGCTATTATTATTATATACAGTAGGGGCGGCACGGTGGTGTAGTGGTTAGCACTGTTGCCTCACAGCAAGAAGGTCCTGGGTTCGAGCCCAGTGGCCGGCAAGGGCCTTTCTGTATGGAGTTTGCATGTTCTACCCGTGTCTGCGTGGGTTTCCTCCAGGTGCTCTGATTTCCCCCACAGTCCAAAGACATGCAGGTTAGGCTAATTGGTGGCTCTAAATTGACCATAGGTGTGGATGTGAGTGTGAATGGTTGTTTGTCTCTGTGTGTCAGCCCTGCGATAACCTGGCAACTTGTCCAGGGTGTACCCCGCCTCTCGCCCATAGTCAGCTGGGATAGGCTCCAGCTTGCCTGCGACCCTGTAGAACAGGATAAACAGCTACAGATAATGGATGGATGGATGGATGGATGGATATACAGTAGGGCTATATAGGCATCATGGATGTATAAATATTCAAACATCAGCTGGATTTCAGTTGTTGAAGAAAACGTCGACAGCAGCAGTGATTTCTTTCCATACTGCACTTTTCTGGCTTCCTATGAAGCTACTTTTCAGGTTGCCAAATAAAAATAATTCCTTTAATTGAGCTTGAGACCTTTGAGCTTCTATTTCGAGAGAGAAGTTGTTTCTCTTTCTGGTCGTATTACACCTGTCCTTGTCGTAAAGTCTAGGGGCGTGGCCACTAAACTGAGAACATTTAGGGGCGTGATTATTTCAATCAAGATTGTTTTCAGCCATCATGTTTCCATGCCCAGTCATTCTTCTGCTGTGACTGGCAATACATGAACGTTTCATGAATCACACAGGAACCATGTCGTACAATGATTTCACTCAGATCTGGGCTGGTTTATACTCTAGACTGATTAATGAGGGCCATTATGTTTTAATGCTGGCTCACTTGTAGCCCATAGTTCACACTGCATCAGTATATACTGTATACTGCACACTATACAGTGTACACGATGCAGTACACTATGCAATATGCATCCCAGTGTACTCAGTGTGACTATCTGTTAGTCCAGTTTACTTGTAAACAGTTGTTTGTAGAATTAGATTGATTCATTTTTATGTACAGGATAAGCGGCTACAGATAATGGATGGATGGATTTTCACAGTTGCTGTAATCCAAAATAGGTTCAACTCTGGAGTTTAATGTTTAAAAAAAAAAAGTTCAAATGGCGTGGCAGAGAAAGCCTTTCAGGTAGGCAAAACCATTTAACCGTTTTAACCATTTAGAACAAGAGTGCAATGCAAATAATAGCACGACTATAATAAATCATGTTTTCTGTTCTGTGTCAAATAAGCCATTACAAACTTCCTGGAGAAATCCAGTCTGACCAGCTGACAAACACAGGCCGAAATGGTAGATCATTTTTACCAAATGCTAAGTTATTTTTCAGCTATTACTTCATTATTACATTATTACTTACTTGACTATGACAGCCTGTTTCCACCACCATAATAATGAGAATGTTTCTCATTATTATGGTGACTTAAGTTCTCATAATGATGAGATACTGTTCTCATAATTATGACTTTCTACAGTGGTGCTTGAAAGTTTGTGAACCCTTTAGAATTTTCTATATTTCTGCATAAATATGACCTAAAACATCATCAGATTTCACACAAGTCCTAAAAGTAGATAAAGAGAACCCAGTTAAACAAATGAGACAAAAATATTATACTTGGTCATTTATTTATTGAGGAAAATGATCCAATATTACATATCTGTGAGTGGCAAAAGTATGTGAACCTCTAGGATTAGCAGTTAATTTGAAGGTGAAATTAGAGTCAGGTGTTTTCCATCAATGGGATGACAATCAGGTGTGAGTGGGCACCCTGTTTTATTTAAAGAACAGGGATCTATCAAAGTCTGATCTTCACAACACATGTTTGTGGAAGTGTATCATGGCACGAACAAAGGAGATTTCTGAGGACCTCAGAAAAAGCGTTGTTGATGCTCATCAGGCTGGAAAAGATTATAAAACCATCTCTAAAGCATTTGGACTTCACCAATCCACAGGCAGACAGATTGTGTACAAATGGAGGAGATTCAAGACCATTGTTACCCTCCCTAGGAGTGGTCGACCAACAAAGATCACTCCAAGAGCAAGGCGTGTAATAGTCGGCGAGGTCACAAAGGACCCCAGGGTAACTTCTAAGCAACTGAAGGCCTCTCTCACATTGGCTAATGTTAATATTCGTGAGTCCACCATCAGGAGAACACTGAACAACAATGGTGTGCATGGGTTGCAAGGAGAAAGCCACTGCTCTCCAAAAAGAACATTGCTGCTTGTCTGCAGTTTGCTAAAGATCACGTGGACAAGCCAGAAGGCTATTGGAAAAATGTTTTGTGGATGGATGAGACCAAAATAGAACTTTTTGGTTTAAATGAGAAGCGTTATGTTTGGAGGAAGGAAAACACTGCATTCCAGCATAAGAACCTTATTCCGTCTGTGAAACATGGTGGTGGTGGTATCATGGTTTGGGCCTGTTTTGCTGCATCTGGGCCAGGACGGCTTGCCGTCATTGATAGAACAATGAATTCTGAATTATAACAGCGAATTCTAAAGGAAAATGTCAGAACATCTGTCCATGAACTGAATTTCAAGAGAAGGTGGGTCATGCAGCAAGACAACGACCCTAAGCACACAAGTCGCTCTCCTAAAGAATGGTTAAAGAAGAATAAAGTTAATGTTTTGGACTGGCCAAGTCAAAGTCCTGACCTTAATCCAATGGAAATGTTGTGGAAGGACCTGAAGCGAGCAGTTCATGTGAGGAAACCCACTGACATCCCAGAGTTGAAGCTGTTCTGTACGGAGGAACGGGCTAAAATTCCTCCAAGCCGGTGTGCAGGACTGATCAACAGTTACCGCAAACGTTTAGTTGCAATTATTGCTGCACAAGGGGGTCACACCAGATACTGAAAGCAAAGGTTCACATACTTTTGCCACTCACAAGTATGTAATATTGGATCATTTTCCTCAATAAATAAATGACCAAGTATAATATTTTTGTCTCATTTGTTTAACTGGGTTCTCTTTATCTACTTTTAGGACTTGTGTGAAAATCTGATGATGTTTTAGGTCATGCAGAAATATAGAAAATTCTAAAGGGTTCACAAACTTTCAAGCACCACTGTATTTCATAATAATGAGATATAAAGTCAATAATGATAGATTGTCCTAATTTTCAGAAAATATTCTCAATAGTTTTATTTTTATTATTATTAAATAGTATTTCTTATTGCATAATAAGTCATAATTACGAGATCCGTTCTCATTATTAAGACATACTCTGTGACAGCCTACTGCATTGCGACAGGTTTAGTAGCATAAAGTATGTCATTTCACAATAAATCGTGTTGTTTTTATGACTGTCAAACCCAATAGAGCAAATAAATAGGATATATCCAATACATCACAACAAATAAGAGCACCTAAAAGTTAAATTTGCAAAGAATTTGCATAATTTGCAACGTGACAATAGACCTACGCTAGAGAGTTCTGCAGGGAATTTAGGCCTTTCCTGCAGTAACCCAAAGTCTCCGCTAGGTGTCAGTGTAGTAGACCTAATTGACTTCTCGGCAACAAATAAGGAACTTTGGAGTTCACGGACACTTTCAGATTTCCTGGCTCTATTATGAGCCAATGTACACAGTAAAGTCCCCAGTTTGAATGATTTTTTATATTTTGTTGAATCATCTCCTAAACTATTTGTGTCCAGCTGTGTGTTTAGAAAGTGTGTAGTGTATCAAATCTATTCAGTTCATAGTGCAAATCCATATTAAACATCAACTATACAGTGTATCTCTATAAACTACATTCACTACCTAGCATCATTAATATTAAGTAGATAATTAAACAGAGATGTACCTGCTGCTGCTACTGCAAAAAAAAAAAAAAAAAAAAGCAGCTTAATCTGACCAGGTACCTAAACACAGGCTTGATCTGTTCAAGCTGGTACACCATCTTTGCTAGCTGGTAAGTTGTTGTCCAGCTTCCTTATTTCTTAACAAAACTGATCAGCTGTGTGTTATTTTGCCAAAAGTAACTTACAATGTCCATAATATAGCATTAGTAGCTGTAATTCAGAAACTAGCACTTACCAGCTTGACTTAGCCTGTATTTTGGCAGTTGGTAGCTAGTCAGACTAAATTGGGTCTTTCAGTCGGGTTAGCCTATTTCATTTAATTAAGAAAAGCTTGGACCAGAGACACACTAAGTTGGGGAAGGCATTAATGGTGGCTAGAGTAAGACATTGATGTTGGAATTAGTATCATAAACCAGAGACTGTTGTAAGGTTGGGCTGGTGAGATGCCACGTATCCTCCAGAGGTTCAGGATTTCTACTCATGCCCTATTCATGCCCTGTTGATCAGTTAATCCACATTACGGATCAGCTATGCAGTTGCAATGGTAAAATGTCATGCTGTGGCCATCCAGGACTGTAGTGTGTGTGTGTGTGTGTGTGTGTGTGTGTTTTCTCCCTGCTATCATATGCAAGGTCATAATCAAAAATCTAAATCTGTTCAAAAGCCTTTTCTTCTGTCATAGTCTTATCTTCAGACAATCTTTATTGTATAATCTGGTATGCACGATATCGCAATGTCTGTGACCGGATTTGGCCAAGATTTTAATGGCAACATCTCATCTAGTGTGCTTTGATAAGCTTACTGTGCTCTTACAGTGTGCAGAGGACTTAAACTGGCTGTTTCTGTCTTTGGACAGTATTTAGCTTGTCTCTGTATATGTTTCAACAAAAAACATATCCGAATGGTAGCTGATATAATGGCTCACTACTATTTTTGCAGCAGTATCTAATTATTTTAATGGCTCATAGAAATTTACATCAGGCCAATTTTTTTTTTTCCAGCAGGGTAGGTGTAGAGTGCTATAGCTTACATATCTATGACTGACGTTTGAAGAAATATGATGCAACAAATCTGTTTTTGATGTGTAAGGTAATGGAGTTTTACAAAAGCAGGTTTATAATGTAGATTTAACCCTTATCTGTGTGTCTGGTGTTATGTCAGTTTACCATTCGGTTTTGTTTACCAGCCTCAAATGTGTAGACCTAATATCTTACTGATCAGATTTTCTGATTTGAACCATAGTGTGTTGATTACAGAATAGTTTAAATTCCACTTCTTGATTCCTCAGTGGGCTATTTTAGGCTCCAGGGGGTCATGTCAAGTTGATATATAGTTGTTATGTTTTAGTGTACTTTGTAGTAAGGGGAGGGCGGCACGGTGGTGTAGTGGTTAGCACTGTCGCCTCACAGCAAGAAGGTCCTGGGTTCGACAGGGGCCTTTCTGTGTGGAGTTCGCATGTTCTCCCTGTGTCCGCGTGGGTTTCCTCCGGATGCTCCGGTTTCCCCCACAGTCCAAAGGCATGCAGGTTAGGCTAATTGGTATCTCTAAGTTGACCGTAGGTGTGAGTGTGAATGGTTGTCTGTGTCTATGTGTCGGCCCTGTGATGACCTGGCGACTTGTCCAGGGTGTACCCCACCTCTCGCCCATAGTCAACTGGGATAGGCTCCAGCTTGCCTGCAACCCTGTAGAACAGGATAAGCGGCTACAGATAATGGATGGATGGATGTAGTAAGGGGAAAATGACATCCTACCATTGTTTATAGGGTAGTCACACTAGAGGCGGAATGAGCCGGAATGCCATCAGAATGAAAATTCTTTGTATATTCCTGGATATTCAAAATACATTCTAAGTATTCGAGCTGCATTCTCTTTGAATTCTTAGGGTAGTATCTCACTGGGCTGCGACAGCCCGCGACTAGTTGGAGACACAACAATTGCGATAAAATATGCGAATTAGCGACAATTTTCACTTGGAATCACACTGAATTGATATTTGCATATTTTTACCGCAATTGTTGTGTCTCCAACTAGTCGCAGGCTGTCACAGCCCAGCTTTCCCTCGGCAGGCAGGGAAGTAGAGGAAGCCTCACGGAAACTGACTTGAGAAGGGTTCGCGATGGCTTTGCGACACCAGCGACGCATTTGCGGCTATTTTGAGAGAAATTTTGCCGCACAAATTTTTTGAACATGTTCAAAACTTTAGCGATGAAGGAGCGACACTTTGCGACTCATGCGAGGAAATTGAGAAGCCCCGCGAATGTTTCAAGACACTTTTGAAACTCTCTCGTGAATGACGTTCGCAATTTGTCACAAGCTTTTTGCAGCCCAGTGAGATACCGGCTTTAGACGTTCGAAACATATTCGGCAACTATTCCGGGAGCGTTCTGACTGCATTTGAGGTGAATTCGTACAGCATTCGAGGCACCTTCCGACCAGACTTCGGGTGGTATTCGGGCAGCAATCGAACCGCACTCGTACGACATTCGAATTGCATTCTTAATATTCTTACAGCATTCTAGGTATTCCTCCTGTGTTTCAACTACATTTGAACTGCATTCGAAAGCTAATACACCCGGAATGTGCAAGAATCATTCGAGGTGGGTTCGAAGCACATTCTAAGTATTCGAATGGCATCCTTACAAAGCTGTAAGAATGTTGGTCAGTTTGAAATTCCCGCCCGAATATGGCACGAATTTTGAAAAATTTTTCATTCTGGCTGGTTTTGCTTGAGTCCTGCTAATTCTAAATAAGTGTGACAGGGCCTTAAGCAGGTTCAGGCCGGTTTGCACAAGGAGCAGTTTTGCTTTTTTTTCTGCTCTTCTTCTTCTTACGACAGTCAGGGAAACGCCCACTTCCTCAAGCGTATATAAATCCACCTCCGAAACATGGGACTTGACACCGCGTTCGGATGCGAACACACAGCGAATAGCAAGATTAGATCAGATCAGATCATACTGATTTGGCAACTTTTATAAGTGGTGTTTCAGGGAGATATTTACAGACACGTTACTAGTGCTTGTTGCAGTTCGTGTGGGGTTTTTACGCGTTCGTGCGTGTGCGTGCGTAAACTTTTGTCAGGGCAATCGGCCCCTGCTTTAGCGTCCTGCCGCAATCCGGCGGGTGTTAAGATCCATGGAAGTGGTCGGTATTTACGAAAGGGACTGCCTTGCATTCCATAGCGGCCACAGTCTGGGTCCCGTCCACGGCGGCGTGTACAAACCCTCCACTGACGCCTCGATGACGAAACTCGGCATCTCCGAGCACGAGAAGGCGATCGACTTCAGCATCTACTTGGACTCCGCTCTTCATTACCAGCAGCCGGCGGCACTTCAGGGCGAGGAGGTCTTCAGCGCTGACTTCTCCATCAGCGAGGACGCCAAGAGCAAGCGAGCCGCCCCGGAGGCGCCTGCTTACAAGAGCTACGCGCCGCTGACCGAGCGCGACGCCAACCGCAGCCAACTCGGCTACCCGGAGCTTCAGGAGACGCGCCTTGACACCGTTTTCAGCCCAGACTTCCTGGGTGCCTACGGCAAAAGTCAGTGGCGAGGCGACGTGAACACAGACGACCAACGGATGGACGGATCCGGGGGCTTCGACATGCGCTCGTACCTGCAGTACCAGTCAGCGCCCAGCGGAAGCCTGGGCAACATCTCCAACGCTTCTTCATCGTGTTCGAGCCCGCCTGGCACGCCTGCTCCATCCAGCAAAGCCAGATCGCCGCAACCGGGTGGCAAAATCCCGTCTACAGGTAAAGGCAAGAAGCGGCTGGACAAGGACAGCGATGAGTACCGGCAGCGGCGCGAGCGCAACAACCTGGCCGTGCGCAAAAGCAGAGACAAAGCGAAAATGCGCAATTTGGAGACGCAGCACAAAGTGCTCGAGCTGGCGGCTGAAAACGAGCGGCTGCAGAAACGGGTAGAGCAGCTGTCCCGAGAGCTCGCCACCCTGCGCAACCTGCTCTCTGCCACCGGCCAGTGCTAACAGCAACCTTCCTACATCAGACTGTAAAACATCGGTTCCAAAGAGTATGCGTTTTTTTGTTTTTTTTTATACAAATGAGTCAATTTTTGCGTCAAAATGACGAACAGCGCTTTTAAAAAATGTTTACAAGAGCGTTGAAAGGGGACTGGCGCCTGGATTGCGCAACACTTTCTCCCATGCTCGACGACTTTGTCACTCTGGTGGTGTTGTGGAAGCCCGCTCATGTACTTTGATCTGTACAGTATTTTTGTACGGGTGAAATGTCTACTGTTTTAATAATACTCTGTTTGTTATTTAAATTCATTTTCCCCCCATAATCTGGGGCAGTGGCTGTCGAGGGAAGAGTTGTACTGCAGAGGTATGATGCAACGCATTGTAACAGTATTGGCCATGCAATGAAGTAGTCTGGTAAAACAGAATAATGGTACATATCTTGTATTGTTATATAATATTTTATTGAATTAAATGATTTTTATTTCTTTTTGAGCTTCGTTGTCTGACTGTTTTTGTCTGATTGTAGTCTGCGGATAAAGACTTGACATATTTTGACACTTCAGTGAGATGGTAGTGGTGTGGGGGGTACATTTTTATATATATGAGATTCAGGAATATAGTGTGGGAATCTTCAATCGTCTTTATTCACTATAATAGTGTTTATCTTATAAACCTTTTTACAGGTTTGTCCTTTGTCCATGTCTTCCAGCAGTAAAGCAGAGTTATCTAAAGCACACAGGTATTGTCAATAGTGCACTGGGTTCAGTGATCTCTCAGAGTTGGGGTCAAGGCTAGACCAGCAACGCCCCAAAACCACCACACTGTAGCTAGTTCTAAAGAAACACACATGTACGTGTGTACACACACACACACACACACACACACACGAGAGAGAGAAATTTAATATGACCATACTATTACAGCAAACCTAAAAGACCAAACCAGTCTCACTCTAGAAAACATTGGAGGAAAAAAAAAGAAACCTGAGCTTCGATCCTATTAGGACCCCTATTGGGGGGGGGGGGAGAAAGGTCTTAATATGGGCATTAAAACTTTTACTAGGTGTCAAAGATTTAAAACATGTTTAGGCATTTAAAAATATCTCAACAGGCCAGATATAAACACCATAACATTAACTCATTCAAATGAATGCTTTAGGCATATTACTGACATAACATAGTTATAATGCTCAAGAGTATTATGCCCAGAATTTAAAAAAAAGGCCTAGATTGTAATTAACCACAGTGCTTGAGCCAGTACTCTGGGCCTTAATAAACTCCATTATGAGCCAATAAACCTCTTATCCGGTACTTCATTGCTTAAAGTGTAATGATAGACACATATTTCTATCTACAGTATCAAATAAACAAACCTTCACTGAGGGTTTTCTGAAGCACTGATATAAGAGCATGATCAGATCTTAAAAGGTGTTGCATCACAACAAAAGATAACTTATTTGGGAAACTTGGCCCTGATATAATATTGTTGAATATGTTTTTTGGATAGGAAGGTAGTTAGACCTGTTTATTTGATGAGGTTGCCAGGGAGCATGTAACGTATCTGACCCTGCAGGTAGGTGGGGGACCTCTCAGAGCTGCTGTGTGAGAGTGAGGGCAGAGGAACCAGACAGACAGGTGCTCAGTGATATATGCAGATAAAGAGGAGGACCCCCCCCCCCCCCCCCATCCCTTCATCAGAGGTCATCACCATGATAATGGGGGGGGGGGGGGGGTTGAATCAAGCTATCTGTGAAACATAGTCGCTTAGTAAATATGTGACATAGTAAATATCATGTATGTAATGTAATGTAGAAGAAGAAGAAGCCTTTATTAGTCACATATACATTACAGCACAGTGAAATGCTTTTCTGCTCATATCCCAGCTTGTTAGGAAGTTGGGGTCAGAGTGCAAGGTCAGCCATGATACACTGTCAGAAATTTCTGTCCCCCAAGGTGCAACCTACACTAATGTATCCCACAGGGCTCATTATTGGACCTCAAGGTAACTAATTGTACCTTCTTAGGGCAAACAAAGTATATATATTCCCAAGCAGTATATATCCATCCATCCATCCATCCATTATCTGTAACCGTGTATCCTGTGCAGGGTCGTGGGCAAGCTGGAGCCTATCCCAGCTGACTATGTGCAAGAGGCAGGGTACACCCTGGACAAGTCACCAGGTCATCACAGGGCTGACACACAGAGACAAACAACCATTCACATTCACACCCATGGTCAATTTAGAGCCACCAATTAGCCTAACCTGCATGTCTTTGGACTGTGGGGGAAACTGGAGCACCTGGAAGAAACCCACGCAGACACGGGGAGAGCATGCAAACTCCACACAGAAAGGCCCTCATTGGCCACTCAGCTCAAACCCAGAACCTTCTTGCTGTGAGGTGACAGTGCTAACTACTACACCACCATGCCACGACTTCTGATCAGTAACCCAGAGCCTTAACCACTGAACTACGACTTCCCAACAATCTTATTTGATCTTATCTTAAATTTTATATCAACTACCATCTTTTTTTTTTTTTGTCTAAACATTCTCCTCACGCCTGGAGCAACAGAGAAAAATCATTACCCACTTCTAAACCATGGTTAACATTATACAGAATATTAATGATCGAAGTTCATATATAATTGATGATGGATATTTCATCACTGTACTGTTGTATGTAGACATTTAAACACAAGGGATCAGGCTTAAAGCTTTAAAAATGTTTAAAATAGCTTTTAATAAGTCAGCAATCCAACATTAGTTCAAAGACATGCCATTAGGTTAACATGGGGCAACCATGGCCTGAAGGTTGGGCTGAAGTGCCCTTGAGCAAGGCACCTAACCCCCAACTGCTTCCCGGGCACTGTAGCATAGCTGCTCACTGCTCTGGGTATGTGTGTGTGCTCATTGCTCACTTGTGTGTGCATGTGTGTGTTCACTGCTTCAGATGGGTTAAATGCAGAGGAGACATTTCACTGTGCTTATGTTTGTGCTTGAGTGTCATCTCATCATCTCTAGCCGCTTTATCCTGTTCTACAGGGTCGCAGGCAAGCTGGAGCATATCCCAGCTGACTATGGGCGAAAGGCGGGGTACACCCTGAACAAGTCGCCAGGTCACCACAGGGCTGACACATAGACACAGACAACCATTCACACTCACATTCACACCTACGGTCAATTTAGAGTCACCAGTTAACCTAACCTGCATGTCTTTGGACTGTGGGGGAAACCGGAGCACCCAGAGGAAACCCACGCGGACACGGGGAGAACATGCAAACTCCGCACAGAAAGGCCCTTGTCGGCCACGGGGCTCGAACCTGGACCTTCTTGCTGTGAGGCGACAGCGCTAACCACTACACCACCGTGCCACCGTGCTTGAGTGTACATGTGATAAATAAAGGCTTCTTGTCACTCTCTCACTCACTCACTCCATCGACTCTTGCTGTCGGGCACTGATGATGGCTCTCCAAAAACGTCTGTCCGGCATGCTGGTTTCAATCTCCTGGATCTCATAGCCAGTGTCATCCTGTAGTAGGTCAACATACTGTACATCTTCATGGGACGCCCTTGAGTTCTTCTCCTTTGTGTAGGCTGCCATGTAACCAATTTTGACACCACACTCCCTTCTGCCCTTTTACAATACCTTGCAAAAGCCAGTCTCCCTGGGGGCGTCGTGGCTCAGGTGGTTAAGGCGCCATACCATGAATGCGAGCGACCCGGGTTCGATTCCGGCCCGAGGTCATTTCCCAATCCCTTCCCGTCTCTCTCTCCTGCTCATTTCCTGTCTCTACACTGTCCTATCCAATAAAGGTGCAAAAAGCCCAAAAAAATATCTTTAAAAAAAAAAGCCAGTCTCCTGGTAGCGATTTTAGTTGTGAGATGAGGTATGTCACCATATAGTTCTTTGTTGGTCATATGTTAATTCCAGCTCACATTCAAAACTGCTCTCAACATTCTGGTGTAACACCCATCCAAGGCTTTTCCTGATTTTCCTGATCTTCTTGTCATTGTGCGACAAAAAGAAATGCAGAAATTCTTAAATTATTTAGGATGATTAAGCCAAACTTTTGAGAATCACTTTTTTTTTTTTTAATTTGATGAAATTCAGGGCGGCACGGTGGTGTAGTGGTTAGCGCTGTCGCCTCACAGCAAGAAGGTCCTGGGTTCGAGCCCCGGGGCCGGCGAGGGCCTTTCTGTGCGGAGTTTGCATGTTCTCCCCGTGTCCGCGTGGGTTTCCTCCGGGTGCTCCGGTTTCCCCCACAGTCCAAAGACATGCAGGTTAGGTTAACTGGTGACTCTAAATTGACCGTAGGTGTGAATGTGAGTGTGAATGGTTGTCTGTGTCTATGTGTCAGCCCTGTGATGACCTGGCGACTTGTCCAGGGTGTACCCCGCCTTTCGCCCGTAGTCAGCTGGGATAGGCTCCAGCTTGCCTGCGACCCTGTAGAAGGATAAAGCGGCTAGAGATGATGAGATGAGATGAAATTCAGAAGGTAGCACAGTGGTAACTGCCTCACAGCTCAACAGTCCCCGGTCAATCCTGAGCATTGGTTAATGTCTGTATGGAGTTTGACATGTTCTCCCTGTGTCAAGGTGTATTTCCTGTGGTTTTCTCCCACCTCCCAAAAACCAGTATGTGGATTAACAACTGTAAATTGCACTTACACTACCGTTCAAAAGTTTGGGGTCACCCAGACAATTTTGTGTTTTCCATGAAAAGTCACACTTTTATTTACCACCATAAGTTGTAAAATGAATAGAAAATATAGTCGAGACATTTTTCTGGCCATTTTGAGCATTTAATCAACCCCACAAATGTGATGCTCCAGAAACTCAATCTGCTCAAAGGAAGGTCAGTTTTATAGCTTCTCTAAAGAGCTAAACTGTTTTCAGCTGTGCTAACATGATTGTACAAGGGTTTTCTAATCATCCATTAGCCTTCTGAGGCAATGAGCAAACACATTGTACCATTAGAACACTGGAGTGAGAGTTGCTGGAAATGGGCCTCTATACACCTATGGAGATATTGCACCAAAAACCAGACATTTGCAGCTAGAATAGTCATTTACCACATTAGTAATGTATAGAGTGTATTTCTGATTAGTTTAAAGTGATCTTCATTGAAAAGAACAGTGCTTTTCTTTCAAAAATAAGGAAATTTCAAAGTGACCCCAAACTTTTGAACGGTAGTGTAGGTGTGAGTATTTGTGTGCATGGTGCCCTGTGATGGACTGACATCCTATCCAGGATGTATTCCTGCCTCATGCTCAGTGTTCATGAAATAGTCTTGTGATCCACTCAGATGATACAGTGGTTGCTGAAGACGAGATGAAGTTCAGGATCACAGTTCTGTGCCAGCAAGGCCTATGTTTAGCTGCTATGTATATTTATAATTATGTCAAACCATAAGAAAACTGCTACTATAGTTTACTGCTTTTTGGTGGAAAAATTTGGTGAAAGAGAACTAATAGACCTGGTGACCTGTCATTGTTTTTGCATGAGGGACATTTCACAACACTTCCCATTTTGGAGGAGAAAAGCAGGGTAGCTGTGTGTTGCTCAATGTTACTTCCTTCTCCTTCAAAGTGACTTTTTCTGTTTCCCAACCATTACAAGTACTATCGAGTACAGCTACTACGCTTATGCAAACATTAGGCACAGAAACAAAAGGATAAACAATAGTCAAGCTACACAGCAAATTCCCCAGTGTTGAATTAACACTTTCAGAGTTCATTTGTGTCCAGTTGGACACATATAAACACAGTAAGGTGTTAAATCAACACTCTGGATGTTAATTCAACACTGGGGATTTTGCTGTGTAGGGACAGATAGTTACAGTTTTCTAAGCAATAAATGTGAAGATACATGAACAAACCTTATATCAGTTGATATTCTATTTATAGACCTCCATGACTATTTTTAGATTCAAAAGAATTAAGAATGTTTCCTAAGTGTTAAAAACTATTCTGTCTAAAGGTCACTGCTTTCTCTTGCAGTATGTTTTCAAAACCACAAAAGACACAAAAACGCATGCAAGCTTTTGTGCACGAAATTGTATCTCATCTGCAAAATGGTCACATTAGAATTGTTTAAGCCACATATGGTGATTATAATTCTATTAAAGTTATTAGTATCATTATCTTCATTTTCATATCTAAAAAAACGGCATGGCAGAAGCAATATACCTCAGGAACAAAAAATAGTTGTCGAGATAGTCGAGGTTACAAGACTGAATTGGTTGAATGTACAAAATACATAGTGATCGTGATTTCACAGTTATGTCATACAGTGCTCAGGAGTTTTAATTTGAACAGAGATGTTGACAGACACTTATTTTTTTCCTTGTTGGTTTCTTATTTAACCAGCTGTAAAAGTCACAGTACTAGTTACAGTGGTGCTTGAAAGTTTGTGAACCCTTTAGAATTTTCTATATTTCTGCATAAATATGACCTAAAACATCATCAGATTTTCACACAAGTCCTAAAAGTAGATAAAGAGAACCCAGTTAAACAAATGAGACAAAAATATTATACTTGGTCATTTATTTATTGAGGAAAATTATCCAGTATTACATATCTGTGAGCAGAAAAAGTATGTGAACCTTTGCTTTCAGTATCTGGTGTGACCCCCTTGTGCAGCAATAACTGCAACGAAACGTTTGCGGTAACTGTTGATCAGTCCTGCACACCGGCTTGGAGGAATTTTAGCCCATTCCTCTGTACAGAACACCTTCAACTCTAGGATGTTGGTGGGTTTCCTCACATGAACTGCTCGCTTCAGGTCCTTCCACAATATTTCAATTGGATTAAGGTCAGGACTTTAACTTGGCCATTCCAAAACATTAACTTTATTCTTCTTTAACCATTCTTTGGTAGAACGACGTGTGTGCTTGGGGTCGTTGTCTTGCTGCATAACCCACCTTCTCTTGAGATTCAGTTCATAGACAGATGTCCTGACATTTTCCATTAGAATTCCCTGATATACAGTGGTGCTTGAAAGTTTGTGAACCCTTTAGAATTTTGTATATTTCTGCATAAATATGACCTAAAACATCATCAGATTTTCACACAAGTCCTAAAAGTAGATAAAGAGAAGCCAGTTAAACAAATGAGACAAAAATATTATACTTGGTCATTTATTTATTGAGGAAAATGATCCAATATTACATATCTGTGAGTGGCAAAAGTATGTGAACCTTTGCTTTCAGTATCTGGTGTGACCTCCTTGTGCAGCAATAACTGCAACTAAATGTTTCCGGTAACTGTTGATCAGTCCTGCACACCGGCTTGGAGGAATTTTAGCCCATTCCTCCATACAGAACAGCTTCAACTCTGGGATGTTGGTGGGTTTCCTCACATGAACTGCTCGCTTCAGGTCCTTCCACAACATTTTGATTGGATTAAGGTCAGGACATTGACTTGGCCAGTCCAAAACATTAACTTTATTCTTCTTTAACCATTCTTTGATAGAACGACTTGTGTGCTTAGGGTTGTTGTCTTGCTGCATGACCCACCTTCTCTTGAGATACAGTTCATGGACAGATGTCCTGACATTTTTCTTTAGAATTTGCTGGTATAATTCAGAATTCATTGTTCCATCAATGATGGCAAGCCGTCCTGGCCCAGATGCAGCAAAACAGGGCCAAACCATGATACTGCCATCACCATGTTTCACAGTTGGGATAAGGTTCTTATGCTGGAATGCAGTGTTTTCCTTTCTCCAAACATAACACTTCTCATTTAAACCAAAAAGTTCTATTTTGGTCTCATCCATCCACAAAACATTTTTCCAATTGCCTTCTGGCTTGTCCACGTGATCTTTAGCAAACTGCATATGGGCAGCAATGTTCTTTTTGGAGAACAGTGGCTTTCTCCTTGCAACCCTGCCATGCACACCACTGTTGTTCAGTGTTCTCCTGATGGTGGACTCATGAACATTGACATTAGCCAGTGTGAGAGAGGCCTTCAGTTGCTTAGAAGTTACCCTGGGGTCCTTTGTGACCTTGCCGACTATTACCCGCCTTGCTCTTGGAGTGATCTTTGTTGGTCGAGCACTCCTGGGGAGGGTAACAGTGGTCTCGAATGTCCTCCATTTATACACAATCTGTCTGACTGTGGATTGGTGGAGTCCAAACTCTTTAGAGATGGTTTTGTAACCTTTTCCAGCCTGATGAGCATCAACAATGCTTTTCCTGAGGTCCTCAGAAATCTCCTTTGTTCGTGCCATCATACACTTCCACAAACATGTGTTGTGAAGATCAGACTTTGATAGATCCCTGTTCTTTAAATAAAACAGGGTGCCCACTCATACCTGATTGTCATCCCATTGATTGAAAACACCTGACTCTAATTTCACCTTCAAATTAACTGCTAATCCTAGAGGTTCACATACTTTTGCCACTCACATATATGTAATATTGGATCATTTTCCTCAATAAATAAACAATCAAGTATCATATTTTTGTCTCATTTGTTTAACTGGGCTCTCTTTATCTACTTTTAGGACTTGTGTGGAAATCTGATGACGTTTTAGGTCATATTTATGCAGAAATATAGAAAATTCTAAAGGGTTCACAAACTTTCAAGCACCACTATAATTCAGAATTCATTGTTCCATCAATGATGACAAGCCGTCCTGGCCCAGATGCAATAAAACGGGCCCAAACCATGATGCTACCACCATGTTTCACAGATGGGATAAGGTTCTTATGCTGGAATGCAAGTGTTTTCCTTCCTCCAAACATAACGCTTCTCATTTAAACCATAAAGTTCGATTTTTGTCTCATCCGTCGACAAAACATTTTTCCAATAGCCTTCTGGCTTGTCCACATGATCTTTAGCAAACTGCAGACGAGCAGCAATGTTCTTTTTGGAGAGTAGTGGCTTTCTCCTTGCAACCTTGCCATGCACACCATTGTTGTTCAGTGTTCTCCTGATGGTGGACTCATGAACATTAACATTAGCCAATGTGAGAGAGGCCTTCAGTTGCTTAGAAGTTACCCTGGGGTCCTTTGTGACCTCGCTTTGTGAGCCTTGCTCTTGGAGTGATCTTTCTTGGTCGACCACTCCTGGGGAGGGTAGCAATGGTCTTGAATTTCCTCCATTTGTACACAATCTGTCTGACTGTGGATTGGTGGAGTCCAAACTCTTTAGAGATGGTTTTGTAACCTTTTCCAGCCTGATGAGCATCAACAACACTTTTTCTGAGGTCCTCAGAAATCTCCTTTGTTCGTGCCATGATACACTTCCACAAACATGTGTTGTGAAGATCAGACTTTGATTGATCCCTGTTCTTTAAATAAAACAGGGTGCCCACTCACACCTGATTGTCATCCCATTGATTGAAAACACCTGACTCTAATTTCACCTTCAAAGTAACTGCTAATCCTAAAGGTTCACATACTTTTGCCACTCACAGATATGTAATATTGGATTATTTTCCTCAATAAATAAAGAACCAAGTATAATATTTTTGTCTCATTTGTTTAACTGGGTTCTCTTTATCTACTTTTAGGACTTGTGTAAAATCTGATGATGTTTTAGGTCATATTTATGCAGAAATATAGAAAATTCTAAAGGGTTCACAAACTTTCAAGCACCACTGTATGTACCAATTTGATGTCGGGTATCAGTACTGAGACTGATAGTGGCCTAAAATGCTGGATAGGTATTGGATTAGATTTAATGTTTTCTCATGTACATCAAGCTCTGATAGAAAGTTATAATTTTTGCTTGTTTGTGTCCTGGTTTACCCAGTGAGAAAAGGTAAAACCACTACGGATATTTTGATGTAACACTGAGTGTCAGCATCGAGGTATGGGCAGTGGCAGCTCAATGCAGAAATAGGGCCTCGTGTTTCTGACTTGGATTCAAGTTACACACAGTGACTTAAGACTTGATTTGAGACTCATCCTTAAAAGACTTCACTCAACTCGTACTCGAGATTTGGGACTCTTGGTCAAGCTTTTTTTTTTCTGGTGCATTAAATTAAGAAAAGATCTCACAAGCTGAATGTCATTCCCTTCCCTAATATTATACATAACTTTACGCACGCATGCAGCCAAAGATGACTGTAAGCTGCAACATGCCAGCAACAATGCTGTGATCATGGAGAGCTCATCTCGAGCTTCTGTGCCATTTGTGGTAACTTTTAGCTATAATGCCTTCACACAAGGCTCAAACAAAAGAATGACTAAATGCAAGGTGTACAGTATCAAAATAAAGGATACTGGATCAACCACATCAAATTTTATCGAGCACATTAAAAATGCACCCGGAGAGGTCAGTCAGTTGGTAAAGCGAAAGACAAGTTAACTTTAGCACTGGTTAGGAAACATATTAGCTCAGCATAAGCTATTTAAGGTTAGCATGTTAGTAGTGTTGTAGCTAAGAGAGGTTAACCTGATTAGACTGGCATTTGCTGAATATTTTGAAAAGGTGAGTGAGTGAGTGAGTGAGTGAGTGAGTGAGTGAGTGAGTGAGTGAGCGTTTACTTGCCACACTTGCTCACATAGAGTGCTGGCTTTGCCAAGACTATAAAAAATTGGTCAGGTAACTTAACCATCCTTGTTCTGCTTTCACCATCTGCTGACTAACGTTAAACTGAGAGCAAGACCCTTTCTGCTCCAGGGGTGCCATATCCTGGCTGACCCTAACTTCCTAACAAGCTGGGATATGTTGGGGGAAAAAAGAATTTCACTGTGCTATAATGTATATGTGACAAATAAAGGCTTCTTCTTCTTCAGTGAACACTGGCCTAAAATGCTGGATTAATATTGGAACAGATTTGATATATTGTCTGGTCTACATCCGTATTTTGTGTTTTGAAAACATATCACAAGTGTCAACACAGAACTCAGTGATGATACCCAAAGCATCAAATGATATGATCCTAGTGACAAGATCCTAGCAAATCAATTTTCACCTCTTCACTATTGTTATTCACCGTAGGCTGCAGATCCAAAAATTGCAGCACTCTTTCAGAGTAGTAAAAGAGAGTAGTAAAACCAGTTGTGAAACTAGAAGAGCACTCAGTCGCATGCATCCCTCCACCAAGCCACATAGTTGGATTTGAATCAAAATCTAACCAATTGTTCCTTGGTTCATGGTTCCCCTTTGTTCAAAATTTCATCAAAATCTGTTCAATAATTTTTGAGTTACATTGGGTACAGGCAAAAACATCCTGGATCTGCATACATTTGTAGAATTATTTTTTAATGTAATTAATAGTAGACTTGTAATCATTAAAAAAAAAGTTCACTGTGCTCTAAGATACAGTGGTGCTTGAAAGTTTGTGAACCCTTTAGAATTTTCTACCTTTCTGCATGAATATGACCTAAAACATCATCAGATTTTCACACAAATCCTAAAAGTAGATAAAGAGAACCCAGTTAAATAAATGAGACAAAAATATTATACTTGGTCATTTATTTATTGTGGAAAATGATCCAATATTACATATCTGTGAGTGGCAAAAGTATCTGAACCTCTAGGATTAGCAGTTAATTTGAAGGTGAAATTAGAGTCAGGCGTTTTCAATCAATGGGATGACAATCAGGTGTGAGTGGGCACCCTGTTTTATTTAAAGAACAGGGATCTATCAAAGTCTGAGCTTCACAACACATGTTTGTGGAAGTGTATCATGGCATGAACAAAGGAGATTTCTGAGGACCTCAGAAAAAGCGTTGTTGAAGCTCATCAGGCTGGAAAAGGTTACAAAACCATCTCTAAAGAGTTTGGACTCCACCAATCCACAGTCAGACAGATTGTGTACAAATGGAGGAAATTCAAGACCATTGTTACCCTCCCCAGGAGTGGCCAACCAACAAAGATCACTCCAAGAGCAAGGCATGTAATAGTTGGCGAGGTCACAAAGGATCCCAGGGTAACTTCTAAGCAACTGAAGGCCTCTCTCACATTGGCTAATGTTAATGTTCATGAGTCCACCATCAGGAGAACACTGAACAACGGTGTGCATGGCAGGATTGCAAGGAGAAAGCCACTGCTTTCCAAAAAGAACATTGCTGCTCTTCTGCAGTTTGCTAAAGATCACATGGACAAGCCAGAAGGCTATTGGAAAAATGTTTTGTGGGGGGATGAGACCAAAATAGAACTTTTTGGTTTAAATGAGAAGCATTATGTTTGGAGAAAGGAAAACACTGCATTCCAGCATTTAACCTTATCCCATCTGTGAAACATGGTGGTAGCATCATGGTTTGGGCCCGTTTTGCTGCATCTGGGCCAGGACGGCTTGCCATCATTGGTGGAACAATGAATTCTGAATTATACCAGCGAATTCTAAAGGAAAATGTCAGGACATCTGTCCATGAACTGAATCTCAAGAGAAGGTGGGTCATGCAGCAAGACAACGACCCCAAGCACACATGTCATTCTACCAAAGAATGGTTAAAGAAGAATAAAGTTAATGTTTTGGAATGGCCGAGTCAAAGTCTTGACCTTAATCCAATCGAAATGTTGTGGAAGGACCTGAAGCGAGCAGTTCATGTGAGGAAACCCACCAACATCCCAGAGTTGAAGCTGTTCTGTCCGGAGGAATGGGCTAAAATTCCTCCAAGCCGGTGTGCAGGACTGATCAACAGTTACCGGAAACGTTTAGTTGCAGTTATTGCTGCACAAGGGGGTCACACCAGATACTGAAAGCAAAGGTTCACATACTTTTGCCACTCACAGATATGTAACATTGGATCATTTTCCTCAATAAATAAATGACCAAGTATAATATTTTTTGTCTCATTTGTTTAACTGGGTTCTCTTTATCTACTTTTAGGACTTGTGTGAAAATCTGATGATGTTTTAGGTCATATTTATGCAGAAATATAGAAAATTCTAAAGGGTTCACAAACTTTCAAGCACCACTGTAGATGTGATAAATAATGGCTTCTTCCACTTCTTGGAGGCCAGTTATGAATGTGATGAACCATGCTATTTAAGCAAAAAGACTAATGTACTTTAAATACAGAAAAGCTAGCTCTTTTTTTTTAAGAAAATCACCAAAAGTAATATTTTATCCCATGGCTGTCCTGCAGTCAACTCCATTTTCACTTTTTAAAAAAAAAAAAATGGGAAGCTGGGAAACTTGTCTTCTGAATCAGCGAGTAGTTCTCACAGAGGGAGAACTGAGCATAACCCCTTCCCCCCCATCTTTAATTACGTTTCTAACTTCTCTTCCACCGTGTAAAAACGCTGATTTTTACACTCCAAGCCTTAACAAGACCTTTGTATCCTGTGAACACACGAGTACATAGTGTACACGACATGTTGGAAATTCCGACCCCCTGGTACATGATGGGTCAATCACCGGAAGCGGTGAATTTAAACCCCGCCCCCTGGAGTCATGCGCGTGTCCGTGTCTGTGCGTAGCGCGCGCTGGGTTTTCCCACATGATCACTCCTGCAGGAGCGTCTAGTCCTGGGGGGAAAGCCACGCCCACTTTTGTTCCCGACCGGAGTTTACCGGCAGTGCCGGGGGCGGGGCTCGGAGTCGTAAACGGTTATTGCGTCATTTCTCCTGCAAAACAAACCGAGCTCTTCTGCATCCCACGCACTAACACGAGCCGCAAATACACTATATTATAGTACTATAATATTACTTTAAAAAATTATTTATTTAAACCCATTCCATTCTCCTGCTCCTGACTGGTGTGAGAGCACTATTCCAGGAAATGATCGCTCTAGGAATGGCGTGGTTGAGCTGAGAATGATTAATCTGAGTGCCATTCAGGAGTTTTAAGAGAACACTCTCGAGCATTTCCACCGAAGCCCAGTCTTTAACAGATTTTAGTGGGTGGTTAGACTCGCTTCTCTATTTTAAGACATGTTTTATGTTGAGTTTTTTTTTTTTCACTACTGAAAGTCATGTTTATTTCCTTTTCCCCCTACAGGAAAGATATAATAGCTTTTATTTAGAAAGCAACATGCTAGACAGTGGAATGATGACGTTTTAATACCTGCTGTGCATTGTATGATAATGCTGAAGGCTTTATTAAGTCAATCTGTCTGTTTACTGTTAAACAAAATGAACTTTCATGTTCTATATGATGCATTTGCTGCCAGTATTCTCACACACTGACTGGTCTGCTTTGTGTCCTTGAACACTTTCATCAGATTGTAAATTAATATACTGTATTTGGGTTAGTGTTTCCTCAGGGGTCCAAACTGAACAATATAACCCAGGTTTGTTGTTCAGTAAGCTATGGGTTGACACCGCACTCTCAGAAAACAAAGTATATTAAAGCAAAGAAAGAAAGCACAACTTTATTCATCACACACTTGTGAAATTTCCTCTCTGCATTTAACCCATCTGAAGCAGTGAACACACACACACACACACACACACACACACACACACACATACCCAGAGCAGTGGGCAGCCATGCTAACAGCACCCAGGGAGCAGTTGGGAGTTAGGTGCCTCGCTCAAGGGCACCTCAGTCCAAGGCCGTCTCATATTAACCTAACCGCATGTCTTTGGACTGTGGGGGAAACCGGAGCACCCGGAGGAAACCCACGCAGACACGGGGAGAACATGCAAACTCCACACAGAAAGGCCCTCGCCGGCCGCTCTTGCTGTGAGGTGACCGTGCCAACCACTACACCACCGTGCCGCCCACGGTGGCATTGTCCCTTTAAAGGAACAGTCCACCGTACTTCCATAATGAAATATGCTCTTATCTGAATTGAGACGAGCTGCTCCGTACCTCTCCGAGCTTTGCGCGGCCTCCCAGTCAGTCAGACGCAGTCAGACGCACTGTCACTCCTGTTAGCAATGTAGCTAGGCTCAGCATGGCCAACGGTATTTTTTGGGGCTGTAGTTAGATGTGACCAAACTCTTCCACGTTTTTCCTGTTTACATAGGTTTATATGACCAGTGACATGAAACAAGTTCAGTTACACAAATTGAAACGTAGCGATTTTCTATGCTATGGAAAGTCCGCACTATAATGACAGGCGTACTAACACCTTCTGCGCGCTTCGACAGCGCATTGATATCTGAGCTCCGTATCAATGCGCTGCCGAAGCGCACAGAAGGTGTTAGTACGCCTGTCATTATAGTGCGGACTTTCCATAGCATAGAAAATCACTACATTTCAATTTGTGTAACTGAACTTGTTTCATATCACTGGTCATATAAACCTATGTAAACAGGAAAAACGCGGAAGAGTTTGCATGGCAATGCACATAATGGCAGAGAGTCTTTAGGAGAGGCAGGTTGATGCAAGTGGATCACAATCTCTTCACGTTTCATCCGCGATTCGCTTCCAGTCAGTACAAATATCAGTTTGACGCATGTAGAGGCAGGTGGTTGTGCAACGCTTGAGCGACCAATCGCAGGTTGAAGCAGGTAGTGGCAGCTAGACACAGGCTGACGCAGGGGAAGACAAGTGTTTAAAGATGGCTGTGATGCATTACAGGTAGACCCAGACTGCACCTGCAAATAGTTTACAACAACCTGCGAGCAGTCTTATGGCCTTAGATTTTTTTTTTTAAAGATATTTTTTTGGGCTTTTTTCACCTTTATTATTGGATAGGACAGTGTAGAGACAGGAAACGAGCGGGAGAGAGAGATGGGGAGGAACCGGGAAATGACCCCGGGCCGGAACCGAACCCGGGTCCCCGGATCCACAGCACGGCGCCCCATCCACGACGCTCCCATGGCCTTAGATTTTTTGAAGGTTTTCTGTGCACTGTGTCTAGCTGCATTTGGTTCTGACTGGTTGCATCCTGTTGTAACAACTTAAAAACTCTGCATCTTGCAATATGTCTGACCACAACGGATTTGACGCAAAACACCTGCGTCCACCTGCGATCTGTCGCCACCTGACCGATCACAGGTCGCAGCATGTGTCTTTCTGCCGTCTGACCTGGGCAAAAGGTACTTATCTGCACCATTTATATACTGATTGGGAACATATATGTACCTTTTTGGCCCTAAACAGGCACACATAGTTACCTTGAAGTCCGATAATGAGCCTTACAGGGTACATTAGTGTAGATTGTACCTCAAGGGACAGAAATGGACTCCTACTGGACCCCTATTTCTGACAGTGTGACTAGATTTTCTTGCTTTTATAAAGTAATGTGTGAAATCAATATTAACAGCTAGCAACTGTCATGTACAGTGGTGCTTGAAAGTTTGTGAACCCTTTGGAATTTTCTATATTTCTGCATAAATATGGCCTAAAACATCATCAGATTTTCACACAAGTCCTAAACGTAGATAAAGAGAACCCAGTTAAACAAATGAGACAAAAATATTATACTTGGTCATTTATTTATTGAGGAAAATGATCCAATATTACATATCTGTGAGTGGCAAAAGTATGTGAACCTTTGCTTTCAGTATCTGGTGTGACCCCCTTGTGCAGCAATAACTGCAACTAAATGTTTCCGGTAACTGTTGATCAGTCCTGCACACTGGCTTGGAGGAATTTTAGCCCGTTCCTCCAGACAGAACAGCTTCAACTCTGGGATGTTGGTGGGTTTCCTCACATGAACTGCTTGCTTCAGGTCCTTCCACAACATTTCGATTGGATTAAGGTCAGGACTTTGACTTGGCCATTCCAAAATATTAACTTTATTCTTCTTTAACCATTCTTTGGTAGAACGACTTGTGTGCTTAGGGTCGTCGTCTTGCTGCATGACCCACCTTCTCTTGAGATTCAGTTCATGGACAGATGTCCTGACATTTTCCTTTAGAATTTGCTGGTATAATTCAGAATTCATTGTTCCATCAATGATGGCAAGCCGTCCTGGCCCAGATGCAGCAAAACAGGCCCAAACCATGATACTACCACCACCACCATGTTTCACAGATGGGATAAGGTTCTTATGCTGGAATGCAGTGCTTTCCTTTCTCCAAACATAACACTTCTCATTTAAACCAAAAAGTTCTATTTTGGTCTCATCCGTCCACAAAACATTTTTCCAATAGCCTTCTGGCTTATCCACGTGATCTTTAGCAAACTGCAGATGAGCAGCAATGCTCTTTTTGGAGAGCAGTGGCTTTCTCCTTGCAACCCTGCCATGCACACCATTGTTGTTCAGTGTTCTCCTGATGGTGGACTCATGAACATTAACATTAGCCAATGTGAGAGAGGCCTTCAGTTGCTTAGAAGTTACCCTGGGGTCCTTTGTGACCACAAACATGTGTTGTGAAGATCAGACTTTGATAGATCCCTGTTCTTTCAATAAAACAGGGTGCCCACTCACACCTGATTGTCATCCCATTGATTGAAAACACCTGACTCTAATTTCACCTTCAAATTAACTGCTAAACCTAGAGGTTCACATACTTTTGCCACTCACAGATATGTAATATTGGATCATTTTCCTCAATAAATAAATGACCAAGTATAATATTTTTGTCTCATTTGTTTAACTGGGTTCTCTTTATCTACTTTTAGGACTTGTGTGAAAATTTGATGATGTTTTAGGTCATATTTATGCAGAAATATAGAAAATTCTAAAGGGTTCACAAACTTTCAAGCACCACTGTATTGAAGCACCTCTCTCTCTCTCACACACACACACACACACTCAAACTCTCGTCTGTAACTTTGATTAACTTTTGTTTGATCTAAATTATACAGAAATGTATCATAGTTAATATATCACATTGCCAAATGTTTACTACACAATTAAAAAAAATTATAAATCTCCATTATGTTATACTTCCATTCATTCTTATTCTATCCAAATTCACTGGATATGACCAATCACACGCTCTGATTGACTGCTCTACTACGAGGATATCAGCTCATATACCGTGAGTAGAGAAAAACAAAATGGCGACGCACGATGCTGAACCAACCGAGGATGAAATAAAAGCTCTACTCAAAAACAAAACCCCCCAAAAATACGTAACTTTTTTATTTTTCAATAATTATTATTATAGCATTTTTCACAAATTGCTACTGTCATTTTGCCGGTTTGTTTACATTGTAAGCGGAAATTATTTTGTCGGACGTTTTGTATAAAGATTCTATTTATCAAATTTGCATAAAATAAAAATGCTCTGTTTCTCAAAATCCAGTGAATGTGGATAGAATACAACAGTTATTCCACTCAATCTTATTGTACATGGTTTATATCCAACTCAGTGCTACGCTGAGTTGTACGACTTCATACTATTCTGACTACAGACCATTTAATTTTATTAAGTTAAATATTTTGGTGTATAAGAGAGTCTTTTGGGCAGCATGGTGGTGTAGTGGTTAGCACTGTTGCCTCACAGCAAGAAGGTCCTGGGTTCAAGCTCAGTGGCTGGTGAGAGCCTTGTTATCTGTGTGGGTTTCCTCTGGGTGCTCTGGTTCCCCCCAAAGACATGCAGGTTAGGCTAATTGAGGTATTTCACCTGACGTCACAGGGTCACGTGATGCCCCGGTGTCCACCATTTTGGACGGCAAGCTAGTTAATGTCAACAACAGTAGCTAGTATGTTACTGTAGCAATATTTACGTTCAGTCATTTGGATGACTGTTAAAACCTTTCAGTCTCAAGTTTTTCCTTTACTGGATTTACTAGTTTACTGAGCGAGCGCGCGATGGCTCCCGGCTCGGCCGCCGAGGGCGCGATGGCTCCCGGCTCGGCCGCCGAGCGCGCGATGGCTCCCGGCCCGGCCGGAGAGCGCGCGATGGCTCCCGGCCCGGCCGGAGAGCGCACGATGGCTCCCGGCTCGGCCGCCGAGCGCGCGATGGCTCCCGGCTCGGCCGGAGAGCGCGCGATGGCTCCCGGCTCGGCCGGAGAGCGCGCGATGGCTCCCGGCCCGGCCGGAGAGCGCGCGATGGCTCCCGGCTCGGCCGGAGAGCGCGCGATGGCTCCCGGCCCGGCCGGAGAGCGCGCGATGGCTCCCGGCTCGGCCGGAGAGCGCGCGATGGCTCCCGGCTCGGCCGGAGAGCGCGCGATGGCTCCCGGCTCGGCCGGAGAGCGCGCGATGGCTCAGTAAACTAGTAAATCCAGTAAAGGAAAAACTTGAGACTGAAAGGTTTTAACAGTCATCCAAATGACTGAACATAAACATTGCTACAGTAACATACTAGCTATGATGTTGTTGACATTAGCTAGTGATAACAGCTAGTTGCTAATACACTGCTACAACTACACCGACCCTAATAATACAGTTCTTAGTCATTGCCTGGTAACAGCAAATTTATAACGGGCCATGTCTCAACAGACTAAGAAGTTATTTCAATGCCATTTAATAACATTTTGTTTATCCTGAGGACAGAAAGTAAATGAAAATGTGAACAAACCTTAGCTGTAATCAGATGGCGACCACCGGCTCCAGGGACGACCCGCTGATGTAGGCATGTTACCCAGCCTGACACAAAATATTTGTAGGCATCCAAACTCTTATACGCTTTCAGATCAATACCTGTGTATGGCGATGGGTTTTTAACGACATAGGTATAGAGATCATGTGGGCCGAAGTCAGGTAAAGACGAGGGCTTCGTGTACTTCCGTACGTCAGTGAGCAATCCTGGTGGAAGCAGGTAAACGTCGTTCTCTAAGCCTGCTAACCTCAATTTTTGCAAATACCTCTCCCTCTGCTCGCCCTGTAAATGCCCTACGTCGCTGGATAGTGAAGGTGTTTTCTGCATCTCGCTCCTTTTTCTTTTATGTTTTTCGTTTGTCGCCTTCCTCGCATTCAAACTGATTCGAGCCGTGCCGTCCAAAATGGCAGCATCACATGACTTGGTCACGTGAGTGAAATACCTCGATTGGTGGCTCTAAATTGACTGTGGGTGTGAATGGTTGTTTGTCTCTGTGTCAGCCCTGCAATAACCTGGCTGATCGAGGTGTACCCCAGCTCTTGCCCATAGTCAGCTGGGATAGGCTCCAGCTTGCCTGCGACCCTGTAGAACAGGATAAGCGGCTACAGATAATGGAGGGATGGAAGACAGTCTTTCTGAATTTCTGAACATTTCTGAATTATATTCATGATACTGTGTCATCAATACGGTAGTTAATAATGAACTTTATCATGCTCGTATGTTATTAATGAATAATGTTACACAGTGCAACAATTTAAAAGTAAACTAACATTAACTTAATGCTTATTTATATCCAGATAAGGGGCTTTAGTTGCTCCAAATATCAAGTTGGCTTGCAGTGTTTTGAGTAGTTTGAATTTAAAGTCACTAACTGTCCTCATAAACACTCACATATGTCATATGTTCTTGCATATACTTACATATTTATATCATAGCTATTGTATGTCAGATATTAGCCTGTAATATGTGCATAGCAAACATCTGCCCAAGAAGTATGGATAAACCTCAATCATCTTCTTCAGCTGCTGAGGTCAGTTGAGAACAAGTCATCACTGCTGATTGAGTTAGATTGGAATGCAAGTAGTTTTCCATGTACTAGGATACATTTTGCAAGCCCATTATCAGAGCATTGTTGTTTCTATGTTAATTTTCGACAGCTGGAGATAAACTGAGGGAAAAAACTTCCATAATTAGAGGGACCTCTAGCTCAATGCTACTTATGGCCATACATACACTATCAGAAATAGGCGTACAGTAGGAGTCCATTTCCTTCCCCCAAGGTACAATCTACACTAATGTACCCCCTAGGGATCATTATTGGACTTCAAGTTAACTATGTGTACTTTTTTAGGGTAGAAAAGGGACATGTATGTTCCCAATCAGTATATAAATGGTACAGATAGGTACCTTAAAAGGTACTGACCCAGTGACAAGCCATTGTACCCCTCAAGGTACAATGAGGTATTTTGTTTTCTGAAAGTGTAGGCTTACTCTAAACAGGTTGACAAATGATCCACTAGGCAGTTAACATAATTACAGGCTAAATAAAAAATAATATGTTTTTTTCCTACAGATTTAGATTGATTACGTTAGGTGTGCTGAGTTTGGTATCATTGTCCTACACTCAGACACAAAAGGTTGCATCTAGCATTGTTATTTAAGTGTCTCTCTTGAGGAGGTCTTAAAGATTCTCTGTAAAACTTTTGAACAGAGACTGTCCATGATTCCAAGTAGAACCTCTTAGAGAGCTAATAACCATTTAACCATTTAGAAACTATTCAAAGAACCCATAAGGAACCCTGTTATCTACTAGCTTTGAGCCTAGAATAGTAAGCCATGTTTCATTAACACTGATGCCATTTCTTTTACCAACAAAAACTTCTCATCTCATTATCTCTAGCCGCTTTATCCTGTTCTACAGGGTCACAGGCAAGCTGGAGCCTATCCCAGCTGAGGCGGGGTACACCCTGGCCAAGTCGCCAGGTCATCACAGGACTGACACATAAACACAGACAACCATTCACACTCACCAGTTAACCTAATCTGCATGTCTGTAGACTGTGGGGGAAACAGGAGCACCCCCACACAGACAACATGCAAACTCCACACAGAAAGGCCCTCGCCGGCCACAGGGCTCAAACCCGGCCCTTCTTGCTGTGAGGCGACAGCGCTAACCACTACACCACTGTGCCGCCCCGATCAGGTTTATATATAAATGAAATGATATAAGCATAAAATTGTGTATAATAAAAACTATCTGTGAATGATATGATCAATTCCAAATAACAAATGTTTCCTCCTTTATGTGGGAATACACACACACACACACACACACACACACACACACCCCGTGGTGCAAAAACAAAAACTAAATTAGTATAGCTATAGGTTGTGTGTCAACATAAGCAAATGTCCTTTAAATGCACACACAACGAAATGTTGAGAAGATAGAGCATGTTACAAATGAGATTTAAATAGCTGGTATTCATTATCTTATGCAGTGAAATCCTAAATCATTACAGAGCTCATGACAGGCCCAGTCAGCTTTCTGCATCATGTCTCATGAGATCTCCTGCTATGATTCATATTTACCATTCAATCATTTATTCACATTTCCCTTCAATACAGAAGACAAAATGGCAACAATAAAAAGGAAGAAACACAAACAAACACAGACACACAAAAAAGGAATTCTCTCAGAAAGGTCGTTAAAGGCAGAGAATATAGACATCAGGTTGCTATAAACAGTCAACAGTTAACTCAAAATTTTTAGCATCCTTCAAAAGAATGTGCAAAACAATTATTGTGTAAAATAAACATTCAATAAAATGGTTAAAAATTTCCACTAAAACATCCAGAGCAACTTTTAATTTTTTCTGTGACAAAAATCATTGTTATATAAACTTCCTTTAATAATATTTTCTCTCAACAGCGTATCTGGCAAAATGATTGAGACCTATAAGGAAATTGCCACCTGAAAATATTCCGCATTAAAAAAAATGCTCTCAGCTTCCAGAAACTCAACTGTCGACCGTATGACAAATACTTTTGTCATTCACAAGCACCACAAGGAAAAGACAAAAAAAACTTTGAACACAAAAGAGGTGGATAGCTTGATAAACAGTTCAACAAGTCAGGGTCATAATAAAAGTGCTTCAATCGTATGGATCAGGAAAATCATCAGGAATAACCCAAACATATTGTGTGTCTTAAAGTTTTTGGCAAGGAATTTTGCTAGACATTACAGGAAGTAGCTCAGTGTTGTTGTTTTGAAGAACAACGTAAAATTTCATAAAACATTTATGACTGAAAACAAATTGTAGAAATAAAACTATACAGCGGGCGGCACGGTGGTGTAGTGGTTAGCGCTGTCGCCTCACAGCAAGAAGGTCCGGGTTCGAGCCCCATGGCCGGCGAGAGCCTTTCTGTGCGTGTTTGCATGTTGTCCGCGTGGGTTTCCTCTGGGTGCTCCGGTTTCCCCCACAGTCCAAAGACATGCAGGTTAGGTTAACTGGTGACTCTAAATTGACCGTAGGTGTGAATGGTTGTCTGTCTCTATGTGTCAGCCCTATGATGACCTGGCGACTTGTCCAGGGTGTACCCCGCCTTTCGCCCGTAGTCAGCTGGGATAGGCTCCAGCTGGGTTAGGTTAACTGGTGACTCTAAATTGAGCGTAGGTGTGAATGTGAGTGTGAATGGTTGTCTGTGTCTATGTGTCAGCCCTGTGATGACCTGGCGACTTGTCCAGGGTGTACCCTGCCTTTCACCTGTAGTCAGCTGGGATAGGCTCCAGCTTGTCTGCGACCCTGTAGAACAGGATAAAGCGGCTAGAGATAATGAGATGAAACCTATACAGCACCCTCCATCTATTATTTTTTTTTATGAATCCTTACTCAGTTTGATGAAGGGTAAGGATCATTTTGAATTTGAATGTATTTCAATTTATGAACATTTACAGCCAGTTTTTTAGTACAGGTAATCTTTAAAAAGCATTTTTTTTAAAAAAGAGAGAGAACCATTTGCCCTTGATATGGGCCTCCCTGTTCAACCCTAATATCCATCCATTATCTGTAGCTGCTTATCCTGTCCTACAGGGTCGCAGGCAAGCTGGAGCCTATCCCAGCTAACTATGGGCGAGAGGCGGGGTACACCCTGGACAAGTCACCAGGTCATCGCAGGGCTGACGCACAGAGACAAACAACCGTTCACACTCACATTCACACCTACGGTCAATTTAGAGCCACCAATTAGCCTAACCTGCATGCCTTTGGACTGTGGGGGAAACCAGAGCACCCAGAGGAAACCCACACAGACACGGGGAGAACATGCAAACTTCACACAGAAGGGCCCTTGTCAGCTGCTGGGCTCAAACCCAGAACCTTCTTGCTGTGAGGCGACAGTGTTAACCACTACACCACCGTGTCGCCCTCAACCCTCTCATCTCATCTCATCTCATCTCATCTCATCTCATCTCATCTCATTATCTCTAGCCGCTTTATCCTTCTACAGGGTCGCAGGCAAGCTGGAGCCTATCCCAGCTGACTACGGGCGAAAGGCGGGGTACACCCTGGACAAGTCGCCAGGTCATCACAGGGCTGCCCTCAACCCTAACATTATTTATTTATTTATTTCATGATTTTAACATGAAAATGGCTAAATGACATTGTTAAAATTGGTGCAAACTCATTTGCCTTGCATGTGTGTTACAGTAACATTGCATGGTTTAATTGCTAAAAGTGCTCAAAAACCTTAGTCATGCAATAAACAGATAACAGCAGTGTTGCCAAATACACAGCCGTCATGCCATGCAAAATGGAGATGATTCTGCAGATATTTTACCAACTGACTCCTAATTTGAAAGAGAAGCACTCAGAACATAGAAGCAGTAAACCAGGGGCAGTGTATTCCACATTTCTGTGCTCTGTGTAGCATCAATTATTGGGTTTTAACAGTCCTCATACATACAGCGTCTTGCAAAAGTATTCATCTCCCTTGGTGTTTGTCCTGTTTTGTCGCATTACAAGCTGGAATTAAAATGGATTTTTGGAGGGTTAGCACCATTTGATTTAAACAACATGCCTACCACTTAAAAGGTGTAAAAAATTTTAATTGTGATACAAACAACAATTAAGACAAAAAAAAAACAGAAATCTAGAGTGTGCATAGGGATTCACCCCCTATCGTATGAAACCCCTAAATAAGAGCTGGTCCAACCAATTCACTTCATAAGTCACATAATTAGTTGATTAAGATCCACCTGTGTGCAATCAAAGTGTCACATGATCTGTCACATGATGTCTGAAAATCAACCTGTTCTGGAAGGACCTTGACTCTGCAACACTACTTAGGAAGTGACATGAAAACCAAGGAGCCTCCAAACAGGTCAGAGACAAAGTTGTGGAGAAGTATAGATCAGGGTTGGGTTACAAAAAATATCCCAAACTTCAAATATCCCAGGGAGCACCATTAAATCCATTATAGCAAAATGGAAAGAATATGGCACCACTACAAACCTGACAAGAGAAGGCCGCCCACCAAAACTCACAGACCAGGCAAGGAGGGCATTAATCAGAGATGCAACAAAGACACCAAAGATGACACTGAAGAAGCTGCAAAGATCCACAGCCGAGATGGGAGTATCTGTCCATAGGACCACTTTAAGCCGTACACTCCACAGAGTGGGGCTTTATGGAAGAGTGGCCAGACAAAAAGCCATTACTTCAAGAAAAAAATAAGAAAACACGTTTGGAGTTTGCCCAACAGCATGTGTCAGACTCCCCAAACACATGGAAGAAGATTCTCTGGTCAGATGAGACTAAAATTGAACTTTTTGGCCATGATGGGAAATGTCATGTGTGGCACAAACCCAACACTTCCCATCACCCTGAGAACACCATCCCTTCACTGAAGCATGGTGGTGGCAGCATCATGCTGTAGGGATGTTTTTCATTTTCAGGAACAGGAAAGATGGTCAGGACTGAAGGAAAGATGGATGGTACTAAATACTTGGCAATTCTGGAGGAAACCCTGTTTGAATCGGCCATAGGTTTGAGACTGGGACGAAGGTTCACATTCCAGCAGGACAATAATCCTAAACATACTGCTGAAGCTATACTGGAGTGGTTTAAAGGGAAACATTTAAATGTCTTGGAATGGCCAAATCAAAACCCAGACCTCAATCCAATTGAGAATCTGTGGCATAACTTGAAGATTGCTGTACACCAATGCAACCCATCTAACTTGAAGGAGTTGGCGCAGTTTTGCCTTGAGGAATGGGCAAAAATCCCAGTGGCTAGATGTGCTAAGCTAATAGAGACATACCCCAAGAAACTTGCAGCTGTAATGCAGCAAAAGGTGGCTCTACAAAGTATTGACTTTGGGGGTGAATACCTACGCACACTCCAGATTTCTGTGCTTTCATCTTAATTACTGTTTGTGTCACAATTAAAAAAAAAAAACAATTTACACCTTTAAAGTGGTAGGCATGTTGTGTAAATCAAATGATGCTAACCCCCTCTAAAAATCCATTTTAATTCCAGCTTATAATGCAACAAAACAGGACAAACATGAAGGGGGATAAATACTTTTGCAAGACACAGTATATACATAAGAAGTATCCTGGAATGGATGGAGCGCTTAGAAAGTTGGTTGGACAGCATGTTAGCTTTCTAAAAATCAAGAAACACAACAAAAGACTTGCTCAGGGTTTAAAGAGCCCTCAGCACAATAAATTAAAGAGAATTTCTGCAATTTATCATGATACACTACAACAGAGTTTTGTTCAATATGTGTTGGTTATTTTTGTGGTTTCTGTCACTAAACTGGTGGAAAATTTACATTTCACCTCATGCTGTAATATTAAACAAATGTATAGCTATTACTCCATTATACATTACCATGATGACCAGTTTCAAAAAATGTATACTCTCTATGTCAAAATTCTGTTAGGTCAGAATCTGACAGTGCAATAGGGAAGTTTTGCCTAGAAAGTGAGCGCTAGCAATGTTCTTCCCTGTTTCTTTCAAACATTTGGTATGTATGGTGTTACCAAGTGATCCATGGACCTTCGAGCAAACTTGTTCAGATGGATTTAAGAAAAACCGCAGCACGTCCACGACAGGCGGAAGTCCGGTTTTTGGTGGTGCCATTGTCGGGAACTCAGACATCTGCACTATCCGTAAGAGGAGGAGCTTTAACCTCCCTCATGCAGGCCCAGATTTCAACATACACTGTACTTCTCTTATTCTGACCATCGTGGCCACGTAGCACCAGTGTCTGCTTGACGTGTTGTGAGGCCGCAAGGTTCACATCATAAGGCCCAGGGTTGAGCAACAGCATGCTTTCCTGTTCTTACAACACTGGGGAGCAGAGATGCAACCCCGAGGAGCACTGACAGAGTGTGTTATGTCTGAAGATTAAGGGTCTTCAATCATACCAACAAAGGGCAGGTGTGAACCACAGGCTTTTAGTCCAGCCAAATAGCAGGCATACTCGGTAGTTGATTGAAGCCCAAGAGAACTGATTAAACAAATGAAAAGAGGTGTGACTCCTGCCTGGTTGGATAGAAAGCATGCAGCCACATCAGCCCTTTGTGGACAAGATTGAAGACTATGTCACATATACGTGCATGTGTGTTTGCATGTGTGTATACATGCATGTGTGTTTGCAAGTATGCAGTGTTCATGTGCTTGCTCTGTGATTGACAGCTGAAGTTGACCAAGTCCAAGTCTGACATGCAGCATGTATCAATAGCTAGAAAGAACCCACAACAGTGAGTGTTAATGCCATTTTGAAATAGTTATTGTTAAGCTGTAACTTAAATGAGAGGACAACTATGACGAGAGATTAAGTGATTCATGTTTCAGAATAATCTGTCATGAATTGTGCGCAATGTATGAACAATCACACAAACCTTGTGGCAATGATTATGAATCATTTTTCAGACTGTTGTCTCAAACAGTGAACACCTACACCTGTATCCTGTTATAGTTCCAGGAACTATGCTTTTGACAGAAAGCAAACAAGGAAGTAATTTTTAACATTCAGAAAACTTTCAAATCAGCTTTAAGCTATACACTTCAGACAGACACCTTAACTGTTAGCTGAGGCACATGAGTGGCACTTCAAAGTGTTCCATTAGGTAGGGGCACACATGCATTTGCAGCACTGATCTGTGTTTCTGGCTCAGAGCTACGCTCCTCTTGCCACAGCACTTAACGCAAAGGTTGTGTCTGATGTCATTGCCCCTCGCACTATGAGATAGGAAAACAGTGCAGGTCGCTCAAAATAGGCCACTTTCACAATCAGATCAGACTGATATTGGCTTTGTGTGTAAGAATGCATGTGGGTATGAAAAAAGCACGTCTCAAAAACGCACATGGTGGAATCTCAACCGTCTGCCCACAGTGTGATATTGGATCTCTTCCTTCCTGTGTAGATAATGCAAAGGGAGGAAAAAATAAACAGAAAGAAAGAAAGAGCTTTGCATTGCAACACAAACCTGATCAAATGAGTCATAACCATTTTGATAGGTCTCCTTTTCAACAGGTGCTATGGTATGGTTTAGATAAATCTGACTCTTGAAATCACAGACATTTCCTGGAATTAGTATCTGGCTTTTTTTAGACACAGTTTTCTGTATAGTGTACATTATATTTTTAAAGTGGAATGCTGACAAGCTAGGATTGATCATTTTCTCTTTATGTCTGTTGTTTCTTCAGAAAGAAAGAAAGAAAAATGAAAGGAAAACTGGCATACAGAGCTTTGGTAAGCTATGTGAAAGACCTCTAAAACATTTTTGCTGTTAGGCAATTTGACGGCCCCAAACAGCCAGAGGTGGTGACTATTATCCATCCATCCATTATCCATAACCGCTTATCCTGTGCAGGGTCATGGGCAAGCTAGAGCCTATCCCAGCTGACTATGGGTGCGAGGCGGGGTACACCCTGGACAAGTTGCCAGATCATCGTAGGGCTGACACAAAGAGACAAATAACCATTCACACTCACATTCACACCTACGGTCAATTTAGAGCCACCAGTTAACCTAACCTGCATGTCTTTGGACTGTGGTGGAAACCGGAGCACCCGGAGAAAACCCACGCAGACACGGGGAGAACATGCAAACTCCACAGAGAAAGGCCCCCATCAGCTACTAGGCTCGAACTCAGAACCTTCTTGCTGTGAGGCAAAAGTCCTAAGCACTACACCACCATGCCGCATGGTGAGAATTATCGTGAAATCTTATTGTGTATCTACATATGCATGCATGTCAACTCTTGCAACAAATACACAAAGTGACAAAGATGCATGACGCAGCATTTTCAAAAAATACATACACGGTCATAAAGAAATCTTTCCCATGTTCTTCATGTAGTCCATATGAAGAAGCTATCTGCTTCACAGCCTTTGACTATATGGAGCTACAGTTACAGTACACTGTCCTCCAAAGCTAATTCCAATCTTCTCCTGTCTTCTCTTCTGATGTGGTGAGTGTATTTTTTCTTACATTCTAGGCATTTCAGGACTTTATAAAATTCTGTGGCACCCCTTAGGATTGAGATGGTTGCCCATATTAGCACTGCTAACTTAACTTAGTGGTTTGTTGTTGTTGCTGTTGTTGTTGTTTGTTCAGCAGCAGTATTCACCTCTCATTCTCCCACTGCTTGTCAGATGCAACCACTGGACTGGTTCATGTAGGTGCATCTGCACAACCTATATGGTATTTTGATGTTCCCATCACCCCAGAGTACAGAGGATTTTTAAGGGATACCCTTCAGCCTCTCTCGTTCTCTCTCTCTCAGCACACAATAAGGTTTCCAGGTGATTCTCACCAACCTTGGTAATTATCCAGGGTTCACAAAACCACCATTGTGTATGTAACTAGCTACAAATTGAAAAAAAAAATGTGAGAGCTTTAACACATGCAGAACCTCAGAGGCTATTTTGAACTATCAGAAGAAAACAATATCATCTAATAATAGGCCAAGGCCCAACTTGTTTTGAAGCAAACATGTTTTGTTTACTTAAAAATATGCATATGCTAAAAATATCAGGAAATTAATGACTTTTGGTGATTAATGGAAGGGTTTGTTCCCTTTTTCTCATCAAGATGGAGCCTGGACCCAAAAAGCTTCATACAAGTTCCTAACCATGAACACTTCATTCTAGTCATTTGCTAAATCTCAACTCCTGCATGACCTTAACCAAGTGTTGCATAGTGCTCTCAAGGAGTGCACTTTAAAATTTCTGCTCTAAAAACTCATTTACACCTAGTCAAATCATGCATCTTGAATATCAGTATTAAATTTGGATTTTTTTTATATGCAAAAATGCAGATTTAATTGCACCCAGGACCTGCATGAAACAAGTGCAAATAAACCACAACAAGTTGGTGGTGAAGTGTATTGCAATCATTCGTATATCAAGCACAATACAGAAATCAGATATCAATTCAGGGCGGCACGGTGGTGTAGTGGTTAGCGCTGTCTCCTCACAGCAAGAAGGTCCAGGTTCGAGCCCCATGGCCGGCGAGGGCCTTTCTGTGCGGAGTTTGCATGTTCTCCCCGTGTTCGCATGGGTTTCCTCTGGGTGCTCCGGTTTCCCCCACAGTCCAAAGACATGCAGGTTAGGTTAACTGGTGACTCTAAATTGACCGTAGGTGTGAGTGTGAATGGTTGTCTGTGTCTATGTGTCAGCCCTGTGATGACCTGGCGACTTGTCCAGGGTGTACCCTGCCTTTAGCCCGTAGTTAGCTGGGATAGGCTCCAGCTTGCCTACGACCCTGTAGAACAGGATAAAGCGGCTAGAGATAATGAGATGAGATGAGATATCAATTCAGTTAATCAGATGTGTGTTAGACTTCAAGTATAAATGTATGCAGTGTAAATAAGTATAAATGTATGCAGTGTAAATGGGTTCAAAATGGTATGCTTGTTTGCAAACAGAGAACAGTTGCACTATATAACCAACAGTTTATGGACGCCTGACCCTCTTTTTTTTGAACATTCTGTTCCAGATTTAGTCCCCTATTTGCTGTTATAATAATGTCCACTCTTCTGGGAAGGCTTTCCAGCTACAATATATTCAGAACTCTACAGCTAGAGTTCTACCCCATACTAAATGCTATGCTCATATCACCCCCATCCTCTCTCAGCTACATCAGCTACTGGTTCTGTCCCATATCAAATTTAAAATCTTGCTTTTCTCTTTCAGAGACCTGTGTAATCTTGCTCTGATCTACCTTATGGAACTACTAACTGCCTACACCCCCTATTGTTCCCTAAGGTGTTCTAGCAACAATCTACTTGCTGTCCCACACACCAGATTTTCCACCATGGGGGACAGGTCCTTCAGTACCATTGCCCCCAAACTCTGGAATTCTCTTCCTCAATCTCTCCGTGACTGTTTTTCTTTGTCTACTTTCAAATCTCAGTTGAAGACTTATCTCTTTCATGAACATTTCTCTACCTCTCTTACAGCTTAGCCCCCTCCCCCCACCCCATAAAGCAACCCTGGGATATTGAAAGGCGCTATAAACATTTGACTGATTAGTATTATTATTATTTTGGACCATGGATGTGGGTATTTGTTCATTCAGCCACAAGAGCCATAGCGAGGAGGAGGAGAAGGAGGAGGCCTGGTGTACAATCAGCATTCCAGTTCATCCCAAAGGTGTTCAGTAGGGTTGAGGTCAAAACTCTGTGCAGGCCACTTCAGTTTTTCCACACCAGTCTTGGCAAATCCAAGGGCCTTGCTTTGTGCACAGGAGCACTGTCATGCTGGAACATGCTTGGGTCCCTTAGTGCCACTGAGAGAAAACTGTAATTCTACAGCACACAAAGGCATTTTGAGAATTGTGTGCATCCACCTTTGTGGCATCAGTTTGGGGAAGACCCACATAGAGATGTGATGATCAGGTGTCCACAAATATTTGACCATATGTACAGTGTATGTTACATTAGAAAACCCAGGTATCTAAACCCAAAGGGAATTATACACAAATTGGAATTTAGGACTTAGAACTAAATGTGTATAGCTAAACTACTTTCAGTATTAATTCCCTTTAGAAAACCTGAACCTGCTCGTCTGTTCATTCTGCATTTGCTATTTTTAAAAAATTCCATGATTACCAGAGTTCAGCCTGTTGGTTTAGCTTCCTTTTGGGCGCTCAGCCTGCTAAGGAAGTGAACTCTAACACAGCTATCTTTATTAAAGTTTCTCCTTTCACATCATTCAAGCCACATTTTAAAATGTGATTACTGAGCTGCTTTCAGTAGATTTGCTGTTTTATCCAAATCATATTGTCTATTCACATGAAACACTTGAAATTTGATACATTTCAGAAAAATTCCTATGAATATAAATTAGCATTTTCAGGTTTAACCTCCTTGTCAATTATGCCTCACTCTTATAATATCATATTAGCTTAATCTAACCATTAGGCCATGGGGAACCCATGGCCTAATGGTTAGAGAAGCAGCTTTGAGACCAAAAGGTTGCTGGTTTGCTTCTCTGGACCAGCTGAAATGCCCTTGAGCAAGGCACCTAACCCCAGGCTGCTCTGAGTATGTTGCTCTGGATAAGAGTGTCTGCTAAATGCCAGTAATGTAATTTAAATAAATACATAATAAAGGGGATCAATAAAGTTTTATCTAATCTCATCTAATTTTGTATTGTTTTTCCATATAGTTACTAGATTATACAACTTAAAGTCTATTCACGCTGGAGTTATCCATCTCACAGAACAGATTCACTTCTCTTTTAACCTAGATTTCATTCCACACCAGCTCTGTAAGACCTCTGATTCATGTCTGTCAAAACGCAACTTTGTCCATCCCTTTGCACTGTTTTCACACGTCTCACTGAAGCATATATAGAAATGTAGGAGTCCATTACATTCACATATTCACAAATAATATAACATAACATAACATATAACATAAGGGTGGTGTGGTGCCACAGTGAATACAGTGGCGGTGGCGGGGGGGCAACCTCCCCCCCAAAAAAAATTATGGGAGTCCTTTGACTATTTACAAGGAAGAAAAGGAGAGAGTAGTGTGAATAAACAGCCCACTGCGTGCCTTTGTTTTCCTGTATTAAATCCCGCTGCGTCCCTTCATCCCGGCGCCCCGGCAGCATCCACAACATCGGAAAAAGCTTTCTCCACCTTGAAAAGGGTGTTGACATCCTTTCGGTCTTCGATGACCGAACAACGACTTAACAACTGTACACTGCTACATGTAAATAAAGATATCGTGGACACCATGGACTTGACCCCTATTGCTGCTGCCTTCTCGTCTTTCAATGACGAAAGAATGCACTACTTTGGTTCCTTCAATTAAGCAAGGTACATTTGAACGTAGCATGTGTATTTACTCACATGTAAACACAGTAGAAAGTATCAAACCCATGGTAAGAGGGTGTTATCCTCTCAACAATACTAAGTAGATGTAATTACGTTATAGTATCATTGGTTGTTTCATATAGAAAAAAATGCATGGATGAAATGTACTCTAATAGAGACATTAAACTTAGCTTTAGTCCACCAAAATTTGTCTCTCAAAATGTGGGAAATAGCATTTTAGAGGGTTAAAAATTCCAAAATTTCACGGGGGTGCATGCCCCCGGACCCCCCTAGATTTGGCATGCCTTTGGCATGCAACACGTCCCCCCCAATCCAAAACTTCCTGCCACCGCCTCTATAATAGGTTGCCACTTCATAGGTCCAGTTTGATTCTGAACTCAGGTTACTGTCTGTATGGATTTGTGCATGTCCTTCTTGTTTTTGTGTGGATTTTCTTAGCTTGTTAGTGGATTGATTGTATGGAGGATGCCCTACGATGGATTGGCATCCCATTGAGAGTGTATTTCTGCCCAGAATATGCTAAGATCCACCAAAACCCTAAACAGGATAGTGGTTACTGAAGATGAATGAATGAATGATGTACACAATTAAACACAATAAATGTATCATGTCAGTATCTCATGTCATGTTTTAATAACTATGTTGTAATTACAGCTGCCCCAATATCAATGGTCTCCCTTCACCTGTCCAGCTGAGAGTTTAAAATGATCATGATAAAATCATGAATGATCAAGTCATTCATGACTTACTTTTGTAGCAGCACTGAAGCAGTTTATATTTAACACTATTCATTAATAAAAGGGACAAATATCTGTTTAGTTCATTTTTAAAATCCCTTCTACCCAAACCAAAGCTTGAAAACTCATTGAGGGATTTATCATATGTCTCATTCAGTGATGCTATGTGCTGCAGTTGTGATGCCTGAACCCCCTACAGTTAATGTCACTGACACAATTTGAGAAAGATCTCCTGTAATTCAGGTCCGCTTCAGAAAAGGAAGAAGTCTTTTGCTTAGGCTGCTGTGTCTTTTCTGGCTTCCTTCTCTTTGCCACACCTAAGGAAGACAATCAACTGAGTCATAGTCATCTGATTGAGAATTAAGGCAGAGGTCAGCCTCTGGCAGATCACAGAGAAAAATGGATAAAAAAAACTAATTTAAAAGAAAGAATACAAATTCTCTATTCCAGCTTGGTAGTTCGAGGGCCCTTGGCCCATCCAGCCTGGCAGTAATATCAAAACATCAGGTGAACAATCAAGCTGTGGCTTTCAGTACAATTCTGTAGGCATGACATTAAAATGACTGTAGGCATGACTTACGTGACTTCATGCATACACAAACACACAGTATGCACACTGTGGTAGAACCAACAGGAAGTTGACTTTGTGTGTGTGTGTGTGTGTGGGCTGTGACATCTTGAAAGGACTTGCCACACACCCACGTCTTCCTACATTCCTCACCTGCCCATGTACACTGTGCTTCTTTACATAGCTTACCTGAGATTTATTGTGGTTACTCCCACACACGGTTTCTCAGAAGGTGCGAATTAAATAGCCAGCATAGTGATGTAGTCTTGCACATTTAATTTATTCCATCCATTGCCAAAAATAATAATTATTATTTTTTTAAATCCCAGGTCTAAAACATGTATGCTTAACGGTAACAGTTGTGATTTCGGTTGCATGCTTAATGGTAGCTCAACTTCTCTGTGGATTAGATACATACATACATACATACATACATACATACATACATACATACATACATACATACAGTACTGTGCAAAAGTCTTAGGCACATGTAAAAAAATGCTGTAGACCAAAAATGGCTTAAAAATAATGAAATGAAATGTTTCAACATTTAAAAAAATACTATAAACAGCAGTAAGGCATAATAAATGAAGCAAAGCCAGTATCTGATGTGAGGCGACCCTTTGCTTTAACAAAATAGTAGTCTCAGGTACAGTGAGTGCAGTTTTATAAGGAAATGAGCTGGAGGTTTTACTGAGCATCTTACAGAACCAGACACAGTTCTTCTGGACACTTTGACTGTCACACTCGCTTCTTCATTTTGCAGCAAAACCCAGGAGCCTTCATTATGTTTTCTTTTTTAATCTGAAAACTGTTCGCTTATGTCATATGCTACTCAGATAAAAAAAAAATTTCTGTAACATTTAATTTTGTGCTGGAAAACGAATGTTTGGAACTCCAAAATGTTTTTGTACTGACTCAATAATGTAGAAGTCATCAAATAGAAATCTATAACAAAGTATGTATAAAAAAAGGGTGCCTAAGGCTTTTGCACAGTACTGTACATACATACATACATACATACATACATACATACATACATACATACATACATACAGTGGTGCTTGAAAGTTTGTGAACCCTTTAGAATTTTCTATATTTCTGCAAAACATCATCAGATTTTCACACAAGTCCTAAAAGTAGATAAAGATAACCCAATTAAACAAATGAGACAAGAATATTATACTTGGTCATTTATTCATTGAGGAAAATGATCCAATATTACATACACGTGAATGGCAAAAGTATGTGGACCTCTAGGATTAGCAGTTAATTTGAAGGTGAAATTAGAGTCAGGTGTTTTCAATCAATGGGATGACAATCAGGTGAGAGTGGACACCCTGTTTTATTTAAAGAACAGGGATCTATCAAAGTCTGATCTTCACAACACACGTTTGTGGAAGTGTATCATGGCACGAACAAAGGAGATTTCTGAGGACCTCAGAAAAAGCGTTGTTGATGCTCATCAGGCTGGAAAAGGTTATGAAACCATCTCTAAAGAGTTTGGACTCCACCAATCCACAGTCAGACAGATTGTGTACAAATGGAGGAAATTCAAGACCATTGTTGCCCTCCCCAGGAGTGGTCGACCAACAAAGATCACTCCAAGAGCAAGGCATGCAGTAGTCGGCAAGGTCACAAAGGACCCCAGGGTAACTTCTAAGCAACTGAAGGCCTCTCTCACATTGACTCATGTTAATGTTCATGAGTCCACCATCAAGAGAACACTGAACAACAATGGTGTGCATGGCAGGGTTGCAAGGAGAAAGCCACTGCTTTCCAAAAAGAATATTGCTGCTCATCTGCAGTTTGCTAAAGGTCACGTGGACAAACCAGAAGGCTATTGGAAAAATGCTTTGTGGACAGATGAGACCAAAATAGAACTTTTTGATTTAAATGAGAAGCGTTATGTTTGGAGAAAGGAAAACACTGCATTCCAGCATAAGAACCTTATCCCATCTGTGAAACATGGTGGTGGTAGTATCATGGTTTGGGCCTGTTTTGCTGCATCTGGGCCAGGATGGCTTGCCATCATTGATGGAACAATGAATTCTGAATTATACCAGCGAATTCTAAAGGAAAATGTCAGGACATCTGTCCATGAACTGAATCTCAAGAGAAGGTGGGTCATGCAGCAAGACAACGGCCCTAAGCACACAAGTTGTTCTACCAAAGAATGGTTAAAGAAGAATAAAGTTAATGTTTTGGAATGGCCAAGTCAAAGTCCTGACCTTAATCCAATCGAAATGTTGTGGAAGGACCTGAAGCGAGCAGTTCATGTGAGGAAACCCACCAACATCCCAGAGTTGAAGCTGTTCTGTACGGAGGAATGGGATAACATTCCTCCAAGCCGGTGTGCAGGACTGATCAACAGTTACCGGAAACATTTATTTGCAGTTATTGCTGCACAAGGGGGTCACACTAGATACTGAAAGCAAAGGTTCACATACTTTTGCCACTCACAGATATGTAATATTGGATCATTTTCCTCAATAAATAAATGACCAAGTATAATATTTTTGTCTCATTTGTTTAACTGGGTTCTCTTTATCTACTTTTAGGACTTGTGTGAAAATCTGATGATGTTTTAGGTCATATTTATGCAGAAATATAGAAAATTCTAAATGGCTCACAAACTTTCAAGCACCACTGTACATACATACATATCAGGGCTTTACATTAACACCTGCCCACCCGCCAAATGCGGGTAAAATTCGGCTTTGGAGGGTAATAACTTTAGTCTCACTAGCCACTTTGGCAGGTGGTTTATTCTGTGGTATGACAATATATTTTAACTGTAGTTTTCTCTGAAGGCATCTGATATAATAAACGCATTGCAATGTAATATTACGCACCTATAACTCCCATGAGCACCTGCATAAACATTCTGACAACATGTTAGAATTGTTTAGAACATTCGTTAACAGCTCAGATAAAATCAGTGATATGGTAACCTGCAGTTAATGAACGAAGCAACAAAGTTGCTGACGACTGACAAGCACACTATGTGGTGGCATATAGCTGGAGTTTCAAACTCTGCTGCTCAGGGAAAAAGGGGCAGAGATGAGCAGGGCCGGAGCAGCATTTTAAAATTACCGAGGTCCGTGATGAGCAAAGCGCGCCGAAAAATGTTCGACATATTTAAATGAGAGGGGTGAATTACATGCCACACAAGAGATCTATTCCTGAAATTACTTTTCATGGTGTTTGAACTGAATATCATCAGTTTTGAAAAAAAAAACATGTATGTGGCAAGAGTAAAAATAATTTAAGCTTGTTTAATGGTTTGATCTGGCCCAAGCAATGAAGACAAAACTGCGCTGCTTCGAAAATGTAAATTTAACAGCTTGATGAAAGTGCGCTGATGGTTACCATGGAAACCCCGTGTCTCCTGCACTGCGTTCCTCCCCCAGGTCGCGCACTCATTCGCTTTTGTGTTCTTGGTCTCAGAGCCGTGCGCACCAAACAGACACAGAAGACAGAATCAACGTATAATTAATAATGCACTTTTTATGGAGATGTTTTAATGTTATTCTTTATTTTTTTATCCAGTTGAATATTTAGCATACAAATGTATTTTCAGGGGCGGCACGGTGGTGTAGTGGTTAGCGCTGTCGCCTCACAGCAAGAAGGTCCTGGGTTCGAGCCCCAGGGCCGGCGAGGGCCTTTCTGTGCGGAGTTTGCATGTTCTCCCCGTGTCCGCGTGGGTTTCCTCCGGGTGCTCCGGTTTCCCCCACAGTCCAAAGACATGCAGGTTAGGTTAACTGGTGACTCTAAATTGACCGTAGGTGTGAATGTGAGTGTGAATGGTTGTCTGTGTCTATGTGTCAGCCCTGTGATGACCTGGCGACTTGTCCAGGGTGTACCCCGCCTTTCGCCCGTAGTCAGCTGGGATAGGCTCCAGCTTGCCTGCGACCCTGTAGAAGGATAAAGCGGCTAGAGATAATGAGATGAGATGTATTTTCAGCTCTTAAAAATGACCGAGGTCCGGACCACGGGGGCCTCAGAGCTGGCTGCGGCCATGGAGATGAACAAGACGCTAATAGGAAGATAAGACAGTTCAATGACAAATAGAAGTTCGGGCGAGATTGGCTAGTTCATAGCAAAACCGAAAATACCCTGTACTGCGAAGACCGTAGAAAGTCTGGCAAAGACAGGCACCAGCAATTTTAAACTCGAAACTATAAAGGACCACGAAAAGTCAAATGCACACATCGGTACTATAACATCAAAACCGGTGAAGACGGCTAGTTCACTACAGGACAGCATTGCTTTCAAGTCCTTGGCGGTCATGAAGTCAGCTGAGCTGGAGAGGATGGAGCTGCTGTTTAGAAACGTTCACGCGATTGGAAAGAAGTTGATCTCGCCCCAGCTATCAACTTATGGCCTGCTGGAAGCCTCATGTCACGTAAACCATTTTTCATGGACCATTCAGACTCATCTGATGATGAATGTAATGAGGACATTTAATGTCTTTCTCTACACATGTTCACATACACACACACACACACACACACACGCTATTAATAGATAATACATAATATACATAATAATACTTGATAATACACATAATACTTGCATATCAAAACATCAAATGTTTTTCAATGATAAATGTTTTGAATTGGACTTTTAATATTAGAATCAGTTCAGTTGTACTGAATGTTATTTTTCATATTATACAATATTTCATACTGTAAGGGGCTTGAATTTGAGTTCAATAAACAGAATACTCTGTTTATATTTTTGTCTGAATTGGTTGCATGTTTTCATATAGGGAGCTACCTTAACAGCACTGAATACTTGAGTGCTACTGTAGAGATACATTATATGCTGCCATTATAATTAAATCTAGATCTTCCGAACTTTAACATATCATGGTGAAGAAAAAACTGCGATTTCCAGGCAACAAAATTGTGGCTAGTGAAAAGGTTGAATGGCTAGTGACTCGGGAAAACCACTAGCCGCAGTGGACTGGCCGGTGAGCAAAAAAGTTAATGTAAAGCCCTGATACATATGTGCATAGATACTGTATGAGCCTGCTTAAGCAATAAAGTATTTTATATACAAACATATCAACCAAGACCAAGGAAAATACTCGATTCATCCTCATAAGCTTCTATTCTATTTTCTATCTATACCTTAGTCAGCATATATGCTAAGTGTTATCCTGGCATGGTTGTCCACATGTTTGAATCTCAATTTATGAGGTGTTTAAGAAGCTGGGCTCATATTAAAGAAACCTATTTAAAAATATAGCTGCAAGCAGCAATGCGGGGCCAAGCAGCCACATGCTAAGAGATTGATGTTATGTTGGAGAGATGGTCATAACTTGTGCTGACCTTGAAATGTTTAAATGACCTTCAATGGGGCTTCAAACTTCCTGTTTGGTGATTTGTAAATCCTAAGCCTAAGTTGCCATGCCAACAGATAGAACTGACAAGGCAGACGGTCAGAGGCACGCACAGGAAGTGTTTACAAGCAGAAATGTACCTCCAATTTTGACCTGTTAGCATTTTTGCTAATTGCAGCGCCCCCTATGGAACAAATCTCACCAACTTCAATTTGCATGCTTTGGAGGGGGTACTGGTCATGTGTACCAAGTTGGGTTCCAATCCATCAAAAGGCTGCCGAGATATGAGCTCACTTCCTGTTTGGCGATTTGTAAATCCTAAGCCTTAGGTGCCATGCCAACAGATAGAAGACGTGTTTGATTGTCTGTCACGGCCAAACAATGAAAGATATCAAAAATCCATTCCTGTTTTTTGTGAGGCTCAGTCCAAAGATGCTATATACCGAATTAGAGAAAAATTGGTCAAAAATTGAGGGAGGAGTAGCATTTTTATTGTTTTTCACAAAGTTCAAAATGGCGGGAAACTATTCTGGCAGAAAATGACGTCATAGGGTGCGTTGGATTCGTCATGGCCCAAAGATTCCAGTGATACCAAGTTTTTGAAAATCGGATGTACAGTTCAAAAGTTACAAGCAGAAATGTACTTGAAACTTTCACCTGCTGGTGGCGCTAGAGGGTTGGGGTGGGGACCTAAAATTTCTTGAAGGCAATCATGAGACTGTCTAGAATGTGGATGCAAACCACTTTTTGGGAAAATCCGACTAAATTTGCAGAAGGAGAAGCATTTTATTGATTTTCACAAAATCCAAAATGGCGGACATTCTTTTCTGGTGGACATGACGGCATAGGGTGCGTTGGATTCGTCTTGGCCCAAGGATTCTAGGGATACCAAGTTTTTGACAATCGGGCGTACGGTTCAAAAGTTGCAAGCAGAAATGTACCTCAAATTTTGACCTGTTGGTGGCGCTAGAGGGTTTGAGCTGGGGATCTGGATTTTTTTGTGGGGAGTCCTGGGATAGACTAGAATCTGTGTGAAAAATTTGAAAACATTCCTATGAAGGGTTGCCGAGATATGAGCTCACTTCCTGTTTGGCGACTTTTAGGATGCGTTTGATTGGCTGTCACTGCCAAACGATAAGAGATATCAAAAATCTTTGCATGTTTTGTGTGAGGCTCAGTCCAAAGATGTTATATACCAAATTAGAGAAAAATTGGTCAAGAATTGAGGGAGGAGTATCATTTTTAGTGTTTTTGACAAAATTCAAAATGGCGGGAAAAATATCCGGGCGGAAAATGACATCATGGGGTGCGTTGGATTCGTCTTGGCCCAAGGATTCCAGGGGTACTAATCTTTTGAAAATTGGACGTACGGTTCAAAAGTTACAAGCAGAAATGTACCTGCAACTTTGACCTGCTGGTGGCGCTAGATGGTTGGGGTGGGGACCTAAAATTTGTTGTGGAGAATCATGAGACTGTCTAGAATGTGTCTGCCAAATTTGAGCATTTTTCTACGTACGGTTCTATGGGCTGCCATAGACATCCCTAAGGAGAAAGTTGAATTGTGAAAAAAAAGAAAACCTACAAACACATTAGGGGCCTTCGCCAGCTTCGCTGCTTGGCCCCTAATAACAGGAAATGCACATTGGCCTGTTAGGTTTTCTGTTTTTCCTATTCCTCAAATACAAACCTTTCATGAAACCTCCCCAACTGGCACAGTTGATGTGGCTGCATATAAAAGGCTAGCATTCAAATGTTAGCAGTTCAAAATATGAAAGGCAGATGGACTTGATGTGTGAGCAACAGACAGGAAAAGCCACATGCATACATTTGTGTTTGTATTATTTTGTCTCTGCAAACATTAAAGCTCCATAAGCTTTTCAGGTCACTGGAGGCAATTAGATTTGTCTGTGGCAATCATTTCTGTATGAAATTTTATGTTTGTAAATGTTGCTCCAAAGAATTGTATTTTAAAGAGCAGACCATCCTCAGATTTTTACTGCAAATGACAACACTTTGTTTTAAAATCATTAAAAAAATCAAAGATGACATTTTTGTAATTGGCTCAGTAATAGACTGAGCTCTCTCTCTCTCGCTCTCTAATACACACACCCACACACACCCCTGTTAGCCCTATCTAACCATAGTATCATAAGTCTGTGACACTGGGACGGTTTTAAGTGTGTTGTGTGGTTCTGGATGAAAAGATGAGAATGGTTTTGTGTCCGAAGTAGTGTCCATGTACTTCTCTGCAGTTGAAGCAATGGTAAAAAAAATCATACTAAATCAGAAAGCTACAACCCTGATCCCAAAAAAGTTGGGACACTCTGTCTCTCATTATCTCTAGCCGCTTTATCCTTCTACAGGGTCACAGGCAAGCTGGAGCCTATCCCAGCTGACTACGGGCAAAAGGCAGGGTACACCCTGGACAAGTCGCCAGGTCATCACAGGGCTGACACATAGACACCCATTCACACTCAATTTAGAATCACCAGTTAACCTAACCTGCATGTCTTTGGACTGTGGGGGAAACCAGAGCACCCGGAGGAAACCCACACAGAGAACATGCAAACTCCACACAGAAAGGCCCTCGCCGGCCCCAGGGCTCAAACCCAGGACCTTCTTGCTGTGAGGCGACAGCGCTAACCACTACACCACTGTGCTGCCCGGTTGAGACACTATAAAATATAAATAAAAAGCAGAATGCAATGATTTGCAAATCCTTCTGACCTATATTCAATTGAATACAGCACAAAGACAATTTAATGTTCAAGCTGATAAACTTTATTGTTTTGTTTGGAAAAAAAAAGACATTCAACCTACACAACAGGCATTTAGCAGATGCTCTTACCCAGAGCAGCCTGGGAAGCAGCTGAGGGTTAGGTACCTTGCTTAAGGGCACTTTAGCCATTCTTGCTGGTCCAGGGAATCAAACCAGCAACCTTTTGAGTCCAAAGCTGCTTCTTTAACCATTAGGCCACGGCTTCCCCTTGAATTAATGCCTGCAGTACGTTCCAAATAAGTTATGATATGGGCATATTTACCACTGTATTACATTACCTTTTAATTACAATCATTAAGCATTTGGGAACTGAGGACTTTATTTGTTGAAGTTTTGAAAGTGAAATGCTTTCCCATTCATGCTTGATATATGACTTCAGTTGCTCAACACTCCAGGGTCTCTGTTGTACTTTGGGCTTTATAATGCGCCACACTCTAAATTGACCATAGGTGTGAATGTGAGTGTGAATGGTTGTCTGTGTCTATGTGTCAGCCCTGTGATGACCTGGCGACTTGTCCAGGGTGTACCCTGTCTTTTGCCCATAGTCAGCTGGGATAAGCTCCAGTTTGCCTGCAGCCCTGTAGAACAGGATAAAGTGGCTAGAGATAATGAGATGAGATGAGATAATGTGCCACACATTTTCAATAGGAAGCAGGCTAGCCAGTTTAGCACCCACACTCTTTTACTATGAAGCCACGCTGTTGTAACACATGCAGAATGTGGCTTGGCATTGTCTTGCTGGAATAAGCAGCAAGGCATCATAAAAAAGGACATCATCTGGACAGTGCTTCCCTGCCCACTGTGTAATCACATAGCAGTCTTGACCAACCCAGGCTGTGTACTGTCCAGCCTGATCATGATGACTTAGTGTTTGCCGTGAGGGGTTTTATCTCTGTCTATTTAATTGTTCTTTGTCAGCTCATTTGTATGGTTAAATTGTTTTCCTTGGCTGTTTGTTGTTACTTCAACAGAATATTACACTAAGTGTTATTCTGTCACTTGTTCAGTTCTTCACAGATGTATAAGTTACTCATGCCATGGGCACTAACACACACCCATACCATCACAGATGCTGGCTTTTGAACTTTGTGCTGGTAACAGTCTGGATGGTCCTTTTCCTCTTTATCCTAGAGGACACAACGTTCATGATTTCCAAAAACAATTCAAAATCTGATATATGACTTCAGACCACAGCACACTTTTCCACTTTGCATCAGTCCATCTTAGATAAGCTCAGGCCCAGAGAATTTGCCAGCCTTTCTGGATGGTATTGACATATGGCTTTCACTTTGCATGGTAGATGCAGCAATGAACTGTGTTTACTGACAATGGTTTTCCAAAGTTTTCCCCGAGTCCATGTAGTAATATGCTTTAGTCATGTTGGTTTTTAATGCAGTGCCACCTAAGGGTTTGAGGGTCACAGGTGTTCAATGTTCCCTTCATGTCCAGAGATTTCTCTGGATTCTCTGAATCTTTTGAAGATATTATGGATTGTTGATGGTAAAATATCTAAATTCCTTACAATTGCACATTGAGAAATGTTGTTCTTAAACTGTTGGACTATTTGCCCACACAGTTTTTCAAAAATTGGTGAACCTCGCTCCATCCTTGCTTGTGAACCCTTGAGCCTTTCCAGTTACCAATTAGCATGTTTACCTGGGGTGGCACAGTGGTGTAGTAGTTAGCATTGTTGCCTCACAGCAAGAAGGTTCTGAGTTTGAGCCCACTGGCCAATGGGGGCCTTTCTGTGTGGAGTTTGCATGTTCTCCTCATGTCTGCATGGGTTTCTTCCGGGTGCTCCAGTTTCCCCCACAGTCCAAAGACATGCAGGTTAGGTTAACTGGTGGCTCTAAACTGACCGTAGGTGTGAGTGTGAATGGTTGTTTGTCTCTATGTGTCAGCGCTGTGATGATTTGGTGACTTATCCAGGGTGTACCCCGCCCCTCACCCATAGGGATAGGCTCCAGCTTGCCCGCAACCCTGCACAGGATAAGCGATTACAGATAATGGATGGATGTTTACCTGGAGAATGTTCCAAACAAGTGTTTTTTGAGCATTCCACAACTTTCCCAGTCTGTTGTTGCCCATGTCCCAACTTTTTTGGAATGTGTTGCAGGCATGAAATTCAGAATGAGTGTATATTTAAAAAAAAAAAAGTGCATAAGTTTGATCATTAAATATCTTGTCTCTGTATTGAATTCAACTGAATGAAGTTTGGAAAGGATTTGCAAACCATTGCATTCTGTTTTCATTTATATTTTACACTGCGCCCCAACTCTGTCGGGGTTGTGTGGTGCAGTGTTAGTGTGACATGCAAGCATAAACATAAGGTCAAAGGTTCAAACAAGACAAAAGAAAACAAGATGTACCATTTAGCTTATCCACTCTATCTGGTTACAGCTGGACAAGAGTTCATTTTAATGATTGCGGTGGTCTCTTGTGTCAGCAAAATAAACTACGAGAGCACTTTTTTGTTTACAATCCTAACACAAACATATTCACACATTCGTACACGCTCATACAAAACACGTCAGTAAGACAAGGAAGGAAGCGTCATGTTGGCTGAAGGGGAAGCACCGCGCTCAGCAACTAACCAATTACATTTCAGTGACGAAAGGTACTCATGAGCGTGTGACGGAAGACATCGCCTGTTGCCATGAAGTGCGTCTAAAAAAATATTGAGATGCGGTTAGAGGACACCCTCAAAACAGCATGAACTTACCTCATGTTCCATCTGTTTATGTTGTTAAATATATGTCAGTTTGAGGTTGGACTTTTACACCACAATGGGTCTTTAGAATTGTACATGCAACAGGAGGATTGAATTAAATACAATACTTTATGACTTGTGATCTTTATGGTTGCATTTACATTTTTGCTTGAGTAAAAACTCTTATACTGGTGGTTTTATGTTTGACCACCTGTATTTGATATTTACCTTGATTTATCACATAGAGCTACAGTATGTGGCCTCTAATTATGAGCTGACAAAGTGTGCAGTTGCCACCTCACAGATCCAGTGTCCCTGATTTAATCCTGAACTTGAGTTATTTTATGTGTTAAATTTTGCACGTTCTCCTTGTGTCTGTGTGGGGTTCCTATGGGTTCTCTGGTTTCCTCCAGCCTCCCAGAAACCCCAGGGTGGATTGGCCCTGTGTGTGTGTGTGTGTGTGTGTATGTGTGTTGGCCAGTAATGGACTAGAGTCCCATCCCAGATGGATTCCCACCTTGGACCCAGTGCTATTGGGATATGCTCTGGATCCACTGGTTCAGTTCATACACTGCTCCAAATACCCAACCCATAGAAAAACACACAAACACATTGCCCAAAATGGGGCGGCACGGTGGTGTAGTGGTTAGCGCTGTCGCCTCACAGCAAGAAGGTCCTGGGTTCGAGCCCCGGGGCCGGTGAGGGCCTTTCTGTGCGGAGTTTGCATGTTCTCCCCGTGTCCGCGTGGGTTTCCTCCGGGTGCTCCGGTTTCCCCCACAGTCCAAAGACATGCAGGTTAGGTTAACTGGTGACTCTAAATTGACCGTAGGTGTGAATGTGAGTGTGAATGGTTGTCTGTGTCTATGTGTCAGCCCTGTGATGACCTGGCGACTTGTCCAGGGTGTACCCTGCCTTTCGCCCATAGTCAGCTGGGATAGGCTCCAGCTTGCCTGCGACCCTGTAGAAGGATAAAGCGGCTAGAGATAATGAGATGAGATGAGACATTGCCAAAATGACCCTGAAGTAGCCTATACATTCACTGGCCACTGCAATAGGAACTTGTTCTTGAGTCTAAGATTCCTGTTCTTGGCTGGCAGGAGTGGAACCCAATATGGTCTTCTGCTGTTGCATGCTGAGATGCTTTTCTACTCACCATGGTTGTAAAGAGTGATTATATGAGTTATTATATCCTTCCTGGCAGCTCGAACCAATCTGGCCATTTTCCTCTGATCTCTCTTATCAACAAGGCGTTTCCACCCACAGAACTGTCACTCACTCAATGTTTTTTTTGTTTGTTTGTTTGTTTGTTTTTCCGCACCATTCTGTGTAAACTCTAGAGGCTGTTGTGTGTGAAAACCCCAGGAGATCAGCAGTTTCTTAAGCACTCAAACCAGTCCATCTGGCACCAGCATCCATGCCACAGTGAAAGTCACACTTTGAGATCACAATTTTTCCCATTCTGATGTTTGAAGTGAACATTAACTGAAGCTCTTGATTTGTATCTGCATGATTTGATGCATTGTGCTGCTGTCAAGGGATCGGCTGATTAGAGAACTGCATAAAACAGCAGGTGGATGGGTGTTCCTAATAAAGTGGCTGGTGAGTGTATGGCCCATCACAATATTTAAGTTATGAGATATCGACTTATAAAAGTGTAATGAAGACTTCAAAATTCCTCTGGAAGTTTCCATTATGCTGGACTTTGTAAAAAGATGTCCTGTTGCTAAGCAAGTAGAGCTACATGACTGCAAATGTCTCTTGTCTCAGAGGAAAACAGTGAGTCATGTGTGTGTGTGTGTGTACGCTGAGACAGCAATGTGCTCTGTGTTGCAGCGGGTTTCGTTTTCCAGGAGTTTCCACAATCATTCCTTCCCAGGAAGTGTTCCAGATGAAATGAGGGAGGAGGAAGGAGGAGGGGGAGCATGAGGGTGAAGTATGGAAAAGGAGCATGATAATGAAAGCAGACTGGCTGACAAGAGCCTGTCGAGGGGGATGAGTGGGTTGAGAGAGAGAGAGAGAGAGAGAGAGAGTTAAAAATGAATTCAGTTTATGTTGTCCTCATGAATGTTTGGAAAGTCCAGATTAATGAATAACCTAAAGTATTGGGGGAGGGGACTGACTTGGAGTCTCATAATATGATCTGTGGCTGTTTGACAGACCAAAGTTACACCCACTCACACACACAAGTACACACGCACATGCACACATATCTATTAGTCCTATCTGACCACAGTAAAAGCTAACACACTTTGCCCTGCAGCAGCGTTTATCAAAATTGTGACAATTTCACCTTTAGCTTTTCATCAGACAAGTGTTTTGTGTCTTAATTCAGACTCTTTTCCAACTGAAAATTGGACATATATATGCCAAATATCACAACATGGTATTTTACATTTGATATTACGTATTAGACATTTGATATTAGCCAACAACAACAACAACAAAGAAACAAATAAAACGTTGGAATGGAAATCAACAAGTTTTGATAGCTCTGAGTTACTAATTATAACAGAAAACAATTTTGCTTAATCAGCAGTAGTATTTAACTATTAAAATGGATGATTCGTGATATTATCTCAGTAAGTTAGGCAAACTTGCTTGGGACTACTTGACTGAAACAGATTTGAGAAACAAAATTGATTTCTATTTCCTCATTTCTATTTCTGTTCCCCTATTTGATACCTCCTCAATCAATCCTAATGTTGACAATTATAGAAACATTTATATCTATATTTCTTACTGGGAACTCTGTGACCTGAGTCTCATTGAATAAAATAATTCACATAATTAAACCTTTTTTTTTAAACACATTAGTTTGATGTTGTTCATGTTGTTGGACTGTTCATTTGTGTGAGTTGGAGAGAGAGAGAAAGAAGGTGGGTGATGTACACAGAGTATGACAGACGACATCAAAAGTGATTAGTAATAGTACAGGAAATGCAATTGCCTGCTGTCAAACATAACCTACTTGTTTTGATTTCACAGTTGTATTATGCTCTGGGTTTACATCAGTGTAATGCACTAATGTAAATCTCAAATAACATCCAGTGGCTTCATTTTGTCCTGAGAAAGAGAGATACAGATAGAAAGAAGTTTAGAGAGAGTGAAATACTAATACTAAAAATTGAACTTGTGGGTTTTTTCCATCAGGTTGTGTGCACTTCCCATTCACACAACCCTAGAATGAAGCTCCAATGAGATAAATGTCTACACTCCTTATTTAAGAGTTCCGGTGCTGGGTCCCAACCCTGCAATACTTTTCCTGGTCTGTTCAGACCTGTCCTGCTCACGTCATTACCATGTAGTTCAAGGAGTGCCCTGACTCACGCACATGTGTGCGCGCGCACACAAAACCGACATTCCTTAACAGTATGAACCTCCTCCTCAGCTTATTACTCACGCATACTGTTACTCTATCTTGTATTTTGTTCTAATATATATATGCAAGTATATATTGTATATGTTCATGCACAAACACATATTCGTATTACTATCCTTGTGAGGACCTTTCAGTGTAGCTAATTAATGCTTCGTCTACACTGAAACCTAATCCTTAACCTCAGGAAGCCTATGGTTTCTTTTAGTTCTTTGTAAACAAAACTCACAGCTTTATAAAAACCAGTTTTCCTCATGGAGACCAGCCGTATGTTTTGGCAATTAAAAAATGGCAGGTTTTTATATCTTGGTGGGAACCCAATGTCCACACAAGAAAAGGAATATCTGCCAGTTTTGAACTTGTGAGGACAGGGGACATTTGGTCCCTACCAAATTATAAGAGCGTGCATGCACACACACACACACACAGCATGAAATTGTGTTGTACTCTGCAAGGAGAGGCCCTTCTTGATCATTCATACTTCAACACCTGCTGCTCATTCAACTTCCTGTTGATTCAGCCTTTTCTTAGAAATGAACTTAATCTGGGATTATACATACAGTACCAGTCAAAAGTTTGGACACACCTAATTCAATGGTTTATCTTTATTTTCATTAATTAAAAGTCACTTCATGTCTTAAGGTAATGATGGATGTCATTTCTCTTGACTTATTCGAGCGGTTCTTGACATAATATGGATTACTACAGTTGTGGAATAGGGCTATTTCCTGTATTTTTATTATTTACAGTTTACTGTTCGATCTCAAATGCATTAAGAAGGCAAGAAATTGCACTAATTAACTTTTGACAAGACACACCTGTAGATTTAAAAGCATTCCAGGTGACTACCTCATGAAGCTGGTTAAAGGCCCCGTCACACTTATTCGGAATTAGCAGGAATCAAGCAGAAACAGCCGGAATGAAAAATTTTTCAAAATTCGTGCCACATTTGGGCAGGAATTTCAAACTGACCAACATTCTTACAGCTTTGTAAGAATGCCGTTCGAATACTTAGAATGCGCTTTGGACCCACCTCAAATGATTCTTGCACATTCTGGGTGTATTAGCTTTCGAATGCAGTTCAAATGTAGTTGGAACACAGTAGGAATACCTAGAATGCAGTAAGAGTATTAAGAATGCACTTCGAATGCCATACAAGTGCGGTTCGATTGCTGCCCAAATACCACCCGAAGTCTGGTCGGAAGGTGCCTCAAATGCTGTACGAATTCACCTCAAATGCAGTCAGAACGCTCCTGGAATAGCCGCCGAATATGTTTCGAATGTCTAAGAATTCAAAGAGAATGCAGCTCGAATACTTAGAATGTACTTTGAATATCCCGGAATATACGAAGAATTTTCATTCTGACGGCATTCCGGCTCATTCGAGGCACATTTGGGACATTCTGGCAGGATTTGAAGTGGCTTGCCATTTCGATTTTTCCCTTGAACGCGATCAGAATATTTCAAATGCTGTTGGAATGCCGTAAGAATATTTAGAATGCAGTCAGAATGCAGTTAGAACACACTTCAAATGCCGTTCGATATATTTCCTCTTCAAATGCACCTCAAATGTTTTGAGCATGAGCAAAACATTCGGGCCGGCCACAAGAATGGGCCCGAATGTTCAGAATGCACTCAGAATGCAGTCAGAATTTTTAGAATGCACTTCAAATATCCCGGAATATACGAAGAATTTTCATTCTGACGGCATTCCGGCTCATTCCGCCTCTAGTGTGACTACCCTATAATACCAATAGTGTCGAAAGTGTCATCAAGGTAAACGCTAGATACTTTGAAGAATCTAAAATATGAAATGTATTTTGTTTTTTTAACACTTATTTGTTTACCGCATAATTCCATACATGTTCTATATGTTATTTTATAGTTTCGATGCCTTCAATATTGTTCTACAATGTAGAAAATAGTCAAAATACAGAAAAACTTATGAATGAGTATGGGTGTCCAAACTCTTGACTGGTATTGTGCATGAAACTCCAATTCCATTTGATTCCATAAGTAAAAATCAACACAACTCCTTTATTTTATGATAGCGCTGTAGCACTATGCTTGGATGTAATTGTCTCTCATCTTCGACAGAAAATAGATCAGACAGACACACGAAAAGGAGGAAAACTTAAAAGATTTCATTAAGCTGGCTGCAGTTCCAGTTACAATAGCAGCGAGTTGGGACTTTACAAACTAGACGAACCAGTTATGAGTGAGACAGAGACAACAAGAGAGACAGAATGAATACATTGTGGAACAGCAAGCTTGACGCTGAGAGCAGAGTGCCTTCTTTTTCTCCTGAATGACATTTTAAAGTCAACCAGAAGCTTCACAGCACCTCTCATTAAGAATCATTTCAGACAAAACCACAACAACAACAACAAAATTAACAAACTGTATAGGGTTTCTGTTTGGTCAAGTTATCAGGAAAAATGAGAACACTTCCAGCAAAAAAGGGCTGAGTAATGCTACAGGAAATGGAGTGGAGGAGTGCCAGAGGTGCACAGTTTGCTCGCCAAGATGGAATTCCTCCCCTCATAACTGCCCCAAATAAAACAAACAAAATTCATGCAAATCAGTACCACTCACCTACAAAGATATATAATACACAAGTATTAATACACCCTCTAAAAAATGTAGGTTAACTCTAGAACTCTGAAGGATTTTTCCGTTTGCTCCTCTGGGAGTCTTTCCCTATCAGTCAAGGTTTGAGGTAGAACCCATTGAGGAAGCTTGCCAAGGAACCCTTGAGGAACCTTTTTTTTTCTATGCATGTACTAAGTAACCTGTCTAATCTCAGGGTTAAGTGTAGATGTAGAAACAGTTAGTCAAAGTGTTAATATTCTCTACATTAATATGAAGTATAGGAATCGAGACGCTACATAAAATATAAAAATAAGAATGTGAAACTTGTGGATCCATGAAAAAATATACTACATGGCCAAAAGTATGTGCACACCTGACCTTCACACCTATGTGTTGGCCTTTTCAAAAATGTTGCCACAAACTTGCATGCACACAATTGTTTTGAATATCTTTGTATGCTGTAGCATTAAGATTTCCCCTTGACTAGAACTAAGGTGTCTAAATCTGTTTCATCTTGACACTGTGCCTGTGGACAAAGTGAAGTCCATAAAGACATGGTTTGCCAAGGCTGATTTGGAAGAACTTGAGTGACTCAAGCCCTGAGTCCAACACCTCAGAACACCTTTTGGATGAATTGGAATGCAGACTGCACATGAGGTCTTCTCAGTGCCTGACCTTACTCGTGCTTTTGATTGCGAATCCTCACAGCCACACTCCAAAATCTAGTGGAAGGCCTTCCCAAAAGAGTGGAGGCTTTTATAACATCAAAGGAGGGACCAGCTCTGTGGTTTTGGAAATGGGCACATATGGGTGTGATGGTCAGGTGTTCACATACTTTTGACCCTTTATTGTAGGGTTCTTGTGAAGGTTCAGATGGAGGTCAACAAAATTAATAATGAAGTAAAGATCCATTAATGAAACAACCAGAATTAAAAAAAAGACAGTCTCAGTGTTTTTGATTAATTAATATGTATACCACAACACTTACAGTGGCATGCAAAAGTTTGGGCACCCTTACTGAAAATGTCTGTTACTGTGAATAGTTAAGTGAGCAGAAGATGAACTGATCACCAAAAGGCATAAAGGTAAAGACGACACATTTCTTTTCAGCGTTTTCTGCAAGATTTGTGTATTATTTTTGTTTTGTACAATTGGAAAGTGAAAAAATAAAAGGAACACCATGCGAAAGTTTGGGCACCCCAATACATTTGAGTTCTCAGGTAACTTTTACCAAGGTTCCAGACCTTAATTAGCTTATTGAGCTGTGGCTTGTTCAAATTCTTCATTAGAAAAGGTCAGATGATGCAGATTTCAAAGCTGTATAAATCCTCTGACTCCTCAAACTTGTCCCTAAAATCAACAGCCATGGGCTCAACTCCCTCGCATTCTAAATAATAAAATAATTGATGCTCACAAAAGCAGAAGAAGGCTACAAGAATGTAGCAAAGTGTTTTCAGGTAGCTGTTTCCTCAGATTATAATGTTATTAAGAAATGGCAGTTAACAGAAACAGTGGAGATCAAGGTGAGGTCTGGAAGATGAAGAAAACTTTCTGAAAGAACTGCTCATTGGATTGCTAGAAAGGCAAATAAAAACCCGTTTGACTGCAAAAGACCTTCAGAAAGATTTAGCAGACCCTGGAGTGGTGGTGCACTGTTCTACTATGCAGCGAACCTGAACAAATATGACCTTCATGGGAGAGTCATCAGAAGAAAACCTTTCCTGCGTCCTAGCCACAAAATTCAGCATCTGAAGTTTGCAAAATGAACATCTAAATAAGCGTGATGCATTTTGGAAACAAGCCCTGTGGACTGATGAAATCAAAATAGAACTTTTTGGCCACAATGTACAAAGGTATGTTTGGAGAAAAAAGGGTGCCAAATTCTAGGAAAAGAACACCTCTCCAACTCTGAAGCATGGGTGTGGATCGATCATGCTTTGGGGTTGTGTTGCAGCCAGTGGCACAGGGCACATTTCATTGGTTGAGGGAAGCATGGATTCGAATAAATACCAGCAAATTCTGGAAGCAAACATCACACCATCTGTAAAAAAGTTGAAGTTAAAAAGAGGATGTGTCCTACAATAAGACGATGATCCAAAACACACCTCAAAATCTACAATGGAATACCTCAAGAGGCACAAGCTGAAGGTTTTTCCATGGCCCTCACAGTCCCCTGACCTAAACATCATTGAAAATCTGTGGATAGAGATCAAAAGAGCAGTGCATGCAAGACAGCCCAAGAAACTTGTAGAATTGGCAGCCTTTTGCAAGGACGAATGTGTGAAAATCCCCCAGGTAAGAACTGAAAGATTATTAGCTGGCTACAAAAAGTGTTTACAAGCTGTGATACTTGCCAAAGGGGGTGTTACTAGGTACTAACCATGCAGGGTGCCCAAACTTTTGCTTCGGGCCCTTTTCCTTTTTTGTCATTTTTAAAATGTAAAAGATGAAAATAAAAAATTGTTTTTGCTTAAAATATAAAGGGAATGAGTCATCTTTTTGCCTTTTGGAGATCATTTCATCTTCAACTTGCTTAACTGTTCACAGTAACAGCAATTTTGACCAGGGTGCCCAAACTTTTGCATACCACTGTATATTCTTGATTCTGATTGGTCAAAAGGTATAAAGTTATTTCTTTTAGTCTAGACTGCAAGGCTTACATTAATTTTCTCATTCTAATACATTATTACTGCTGTAGTATCTAACTATACTAAATAGTATAGAGTATATTTGTACCACAGTGCTGATTTCTATAACAGCAAAGGACAGAAAGTACTTCCAGCAACAAGGTTTAATATGAATGTGCTCGTTCTAATAGGCAATTGTGTAATTGCTGATATGAAGCTTTCAGTGTGGAGACTTTTAGCATTGACAGTAGTGCTTTAAAGTTTGTGAACCCTTTAGAATTTTCTATATTTCTGCATAAATATGACCTAAAACATCATCAGATTTTCACACAAGTCCTAAAAGTAGATAAAGAGAAACCAGTTAAACAAATGAGACAAAAATATTATACTTGGTCATTGATTTATTGAGGAAAATGATCCAATATTACATATCTGTGAATGGCAAAAGTATGTGAACCTTTGCTTTCAGTATCTGGTGTGACCCCCTTGTGCAGCAATAACTGCAGCTAAACGTTTCTGGTAAATGTTGATCAGTTCTGCACACCAGCTTGGAGGAATTTTAGCCCATTCCTTGGTACAGAACAGCTTCAACTCTGGAATGTTGGTGGGTTTCCTCACATGAACTGCTTGCTTCAGGTCCTTCCACAACATTTCGATTGGATTAAGGTCAGGACTTTGACTTGGCCATTCCAAAACATTAACTTTATTCTTCTTTAACCATTCTTTGGTAGAACGACTTGTGTGCTGAGGGTCATTGTCTTGCTGCATGACCCACCTTCTCTTGAGATTCAGTTCATGGACAGATGTCCTGACATTTTCCTTTAGAATTCAATGGTATAATTTAGAATTCATTGTTCCATCAATCATGACAAGCCGTCCTGGCCCAGATGCAGCAAAACAGGCCCAAACCATGATACTACCACCACTATGTTTCACAGATGGGGTAAGATTATTATGCTGGAATGCAGTGTTTTCCTTTCTCCAAACATAATGCTTCTCATTTAAACCAAAAAGTTCTATTTTGGTCTCATCCGTCCACAAAACATTTTTCCAATAGCCTTCTGGCTTGTCCACATGATCTTTAGCAAACTGCAGACGAGCAGCAGTGTTCTTTTTGGAGAGCAGTGGCTTTCTCCTTGCAACCCTGCCATGCACACTGTTGTTGTTCAGTGTTCTCCTGATGGTGGACTCATGAACATTAGCCAATATGAGAGAGGCCTTCAGTTGCTTAGAAGTTACCCTGGGGTCCTTTGTGACCTCGCCGACTTTTACACACCTTGCTCTTGGAGTGATCTTTGTTGGTCGACCACTCCTGGGGAGGGTAACAATGGTCTTGAATTTCCTCCATTTGTACACAATCTGTCTGACTGTGGATTGGTGGAGTCCAAACTCTTTAGAGATGGTTTTGTAACCTTTTCCAGCCTGATGAGCATCAACAATACTTTTTCTGAGGTCCTCAGAAATCTCCTTTACTCGTGCCATGATACACTTCCACAAACATGTGTTGTGAAGATTAGACTTTGATAGATCCCTGTTCTTTAAATAAAACAGGGTGCCCACTCACACCTGATTGTCATCACATTGATTGAAAACACCTGACTCTAATTTCACCTTCAGATTAACTGCTAATCCTAGAGGTTCACATATTTTTGCCACTCACAGATATGTAATATTGGATCATTTTCCTCAATAAATAAATGACCAAGTATAATATTTTTGTCTCATTTGTTTAACTGGGTTCTCTTTATCTACTTTTAGGACTTAGGTGAAAATCTGATGCTTTAACTAACTCATATTTATGCAGAAATATAGAAAATTCTAAAGGGCTTACAAACTTTCACGCACCACTGTATGGAAGGAGTCTTGTATCAACACTTTGTAACAGCTAAAGCTGTAACCTCTTGTTTAAGCCCAGTCATATTTTATTTACATCATTCCATAAACACCTGTTCACTTAGCAGATGTACAGGACACACATTTAGGGAAAAAAAAATGTTAAATCTAAAACGCTTCGTGTTTTATTTGGTTTGTTCTCCTTAAATTTCTATGTACAACCATTTAGAACATGAACACCTTTTCGAGAAATAGGCCTATTTAACATTATAGACTTCACCAAATGACTCATGTGGCTAGACGCATCAAATGGCTTGATCTTAAACTGCAAACTTGTGTGTCGTAAGCCATCTAAAATGCATGTGTTGTAAGAACAAGTCTTTACAAAGAAAACAATAAAGTGAATTGGGCTGATTTTAGCTTTGTGTTAAATATCTTCATGTTGAGCTCATTAATGATCAATTGGAGACTTCTTTCAAAATTCTTTTCCCCAAAAAACAGATCTCATTCCTGTCTGCTGATGCAAGTAGTGTGTTTATTTTCATGTTGTTATCTTTACTTCTTTTTCAGTAAATCACCAGAAGTCAAGACAAATACCAAAGATCTGCACTGAAAAGTTTCTGATCCTGAAGTTCCCCCTTGTGGCAGCTATAGGAGAAGCCTAGATGCAGACTATAATAAACGGTGGGCATTTGTTAAACCACAGGATTACTTGTCAGGAGGTATTGAGATATAAAACTTAATACTGGCACTGTACAGAATGCCACTGTAGATACAGTTAAACAAACCTAGCACGCTACTACACTTTCTACTTCCCCATTAGATGACCATTTAAAAAAAAAGTCTAATCACATAGAATCCAGCCTTGTGAAATAAACCACTGGACTCCAGAGTCATGGCAACGCTGGCAGTTTATACATTTGGCACTTTAAACGTGTTAAACCAAATCAACATACGGTACATGCAAACGAGCATTATAAACTTGGTAATTAACCCCAGCACCAGATGCACATGAAATAGGATCACATATGCATGGCGGTGGTCTCCAGTTTCAGGAATAGGTTCTCTCATGTGACACTTGGAATAACCAGCTTACTAAAAACAAAACCAAAAGGACACAGATGCATGGCGTACAAATTTTATTACCACAGCGTTTGTTTGGCTTTCAGTCTGAAGAGGAAAGAAAAATGGAAGGGAAAGAAGAAGAGAAAAAAAATAAAAATCTCCCATACAAGTCAGATGCAACCATAACAAAGCAATAGGTTTTTTGTTTTTTTTTTTAATATAAATACAAAAAAGTAAGATGACCAAGGTTTAAAAAACAAATGCCAAAAAGTTGGGGAGAAAGAAATGAAAACAAAAACAAGGCCTTCCATATGAAGGGTAAGTTTTTTGTTTTTTTTTTAAAGATTGACTAGTCTCCCCCCCCCAAAAAAAAAACCCACACACCACATACTGGCTGGCAAAAAGCAACCCAGTATAACCGGTAGTGATAGGAGGATGTCCATGAAGAGATTACATTCCAGAAGTTCAGGATTGGACACAAGAACTGGACCTACAATCAAACCATGAAACCAAAAAGGTAGAGGCGCAGAGGATGAGCACTTTTTTTTGCAGCAGAGAGGTGAAATACAATCAAGTCTTACTGGACTGATTAGAAAGAGGCAGCAAAAGACTGAGTACATTGAGAGGGGAAAAAAAATTATTTTCGGGGGGAGCCACCTGACTCCTGTTCTAGTCCATGCCAATGTCCACTTAGTCATTCACTAAACTGAAAGAGGTGCATGTGTAAATCTAAATTTAGGCAGCTGTTCTATGGTGATGCTCCACTTTGAAGGAAATGCATATTTAACTCCTTAATCTCTCTTCATTAGAATAATCTAACATAGCAACAGTGTCAAACCCTACAGCTGACATGATGCTTTTCCAGTCTGAAAAATCCATGAAGCATCCTGAGGAGTCTAAAATCCATCGTTTTCTAACCACCAATTTATTCATCAAGAGCCTGAGAGAAACTAAAAAGGTTTAAGCTTAATATAATCCTGACGATGATGACGACAGCAACAAAGAAAACCACCCGTGACAGTCTCTGAAATAAACATTCCTGATTAGCCATCTATGAACATAAATGATCTGTTTTACATCACACAGCTGAGCATAGAATTGCAGGGATAACCAAAGCATGTTACTCGCAGCATTTCTTTTTCTGCATGTTTCCTTTTTTTATTCATTCATTTTAGGTGGTATACAAATGACATTCCTCAATGGCTTTCATAAGATCCAGAAATTGTTACAAAGGAAAAGCAAAACATGGGAACTGGAAATCCAATGTTCTCAAGCAGAAGAAAAACAGAACTTTTATCTACATTGGCATTTGGGCAAAGAAACCAGACGTCACAGCTGCCACTACAAACTACAACCCAAGAAAAGCCATGTCGAAAGACACACAAACATTCTGATGGAGATTGATATCTCTCTCGGGAAGGAGCAAGAAGAGGAGGAAAATGATGACCAATCCTCTTAAAAGATGAATTTCCTGATGAATGCAACTCAATGCTGCCTCCTGGTGGCTATATGATGTGTTCAAAGCTTTTTAAAAGATTTTAGCTACCTCCAGTATTTTATGATTGCAATCGCTAAACTGTTTTTGGGATTCAAGCAGAATGTCCTCACAGGAGAACCTGGTGGTAGTGGTGTGCATAAATGCGGCCTGTAAAGGTTACAGAGTCATAACCTTGAAACATTTAAGTAATAGTCAGAACATCCCCCTATCCTCCTCCCCAAGACATGACATGGGTGTGAGCCAGAAAAGCTTTCAGCAAGCTGAACTGCAGCATACAAACAAGGTCAATGTCCCTGAATATGTTGATCAAATGCTTACAAGACAGATGGAGAGGAGGGAAAAAAAAAAAACCCCACAAGTAGTAAAAATGGAAGCAAAACCAGAGAAACATACACATTCCACAAGTTTTAGTAAGAGCTTTTTTTAAAAATAAAAAAAAATCCATACAAATGAGTCGGATGGACACGCTGGTGTCTTATCTTTGATCAAGATATTTCAATTATGATGTCTCATTTTCAAAAACAGGTTAAGTGCAAATGTGAGCCCTTGCAGTTGGGCAGGAAGAACAAAAACACTTATTTCACAACTGGCAAGATTGTTTTCGGAATGGGACACGATTCCACTCCCCCCTCTCACACCCATAATCCAGAGCTCTGCAAGGGGCATCATTAAAGCTTGGCAGAAAAAAAAACAAAAACACTAGATTTGGCAAGGCTAAAAACAGACTGCCAAAGCCACAGGAGTCCATGTGTGGCAGTTATGGTGTACGCAAACTGCACAGATTTTTCAAAATGCTGACTTTAACTGGGACACAATTACGTCTTTACACACCTATTACTCAGACACAAACAGACGTCCTCTGTACACACACACACACACACAGGACACACAGACATTCCCTTGCTTATTGCAGCAATAATAAAAGGGTTTATTTGGATAAGTAAAACCTGGATGTCATATTTGGGGGTGGGGGGGGGGACACCTGAAATGTGAGGCCCTGAGCTATCGAAGAGACAGTCTGTTTGTGTGCGTTATGTGTTTGTGTCGTGTAATAGGGTACAACAGCAGTTTGGCTAAGAAAGTCTTTTCTCGACATCCTTCCCCAAAATGTGTAAGGGAAAAGGAGTGGGGAAAATTTTGAAACAAAAACAGAGATGGGGCTCGATAGCAGGTATCTGTCCCTCTCCATCATCTTTCTCCCTTTTTTTTTTTTCCTAATTCCCCTCTCTCCCTCTCTCTCAACGGAGGTAGAGAGAGCTGGCTGGCCAGCAGAACCTATTTGCCCACCCTCACACTAACCACAAAGAGGGAGGGACAGAGAGAGAGCTAGAGAGGCAGGAAGACAGACAGACCGACGAGAGACAGAGTGAAGGAGAAAAACAAAAACAAGTGCAAGAATCAGTGAAAGTAGGTGCGGTAACAGAAGTATGTTCCCATAGCGAGCACGGTGCACACACACATGCTAGCCAACAAGGGGCTCCACTGTCCCGTAGGCCTCTTCTCTGGTGGTGACCGTGAAGGTTTGGGCGGAGCTTCTGTCATCACGGTGAATGGGTCGCTTGGCTTCGGAGCATTAGTATCATCAGGCTCATCAACAAACATTGTCGGCGTCTCAAACTCCGCTGCTGCCTCCGAGGCCTCCACCGGCCGCCTGCGAAGCTCGGGTTCTGAAGGAGCACTGGGAAATAAGCAAAGAGATAAACAAATAACCAAATAATTGTGGAAACTACAATTCTGGAAACTTATCCAATAGAAAAAAGTTCTCGCTTTACTTTTGAAAGATCACTCAATCCCCAGGAAACCCATTAAAAGGTGTCATTCCACGACAAACTGTTTAATACTTGCTCTTTTTGAAATACCATAGGTCACTCAGAGTTGCATATGCATGCTGCATGTGAAAATGTTCTTCTCCCCCCCCCCCCAATTCCCTGTATTAGCCTATGAAAGAAAATACAACCCCGATTCCAAAAAAGTTGGGACAAAGTACAAATTGTAAATCAAAACAGAATGCAATGATGTGGAAGTTTCAAAATTCCATATTTTATTCAGAATAGAACATAGATGACATATCAAATGTTTAAACTGAGAAAATATATCATTTAAAGAGAAAAATTAGGTGATTTTTAAATTTCATAACATCTCAAAAAAAGTTGGGACAAGGCCATGTTTACCACTGTGAGACATCCCCTTTTCTCTTTACAACAGTCTGTAAACATCTGGGGACTGAGGAGACAAGTTGCTCAAGTTTAGGGATAGGAATGTTAACCCATTCTTGTCTAATGCAGGATTCTAGTTGCTCAACTGTCTTAGGTCTTTTTTGTCATATCTTCCGTTTTATGATGCGCCAAATGGTTTCTATGGGTGAAAGATCTGGACTGCAGGCTGGCCAGTTCAGTACCCGGACCCTTCTTCTACGCAGCCATGATGCTGTAATTGATGCAGTATGTGGTTTGGCATTGTCATGTTGGAAAATGCAAGGTCTTCCCTGAAAGAGATGTCGTCTGGATGGGAGCATATGTTGCTCTAGAACCTGGATATACCTTTCAGCATTGATGGTGTCTTTCCAGATGTGTAAGCTGCCCATGCCACACGCACTAATGCAACCCCATACCATCAGAGATGCAGGCTTCTGAACTGAGCGCTGATAACTTGGGTCGTCCTTCTCCTCTTTAGTCCGAATGACACGGCGTCCCTGATTTCCATAAAGAACTTCAAATTTTGATTTGTCTGACCACAGAACAGTTTTCCACTTTGCCACAGTCCATTTTAAATGAGCCTTGGCCCAGAGAAGACGTCTGCGCTTCTGGATCATGTTTAGATACGGCTTCTTCTTTGAACTATAGAGTTTTAGCTGGCAACGGCGGATGGCACGGTGAATTGTGTTCACAGATAATGTTCTCTGGAAATATTCCTGAGCCCATTTTGTGACTTCCAATACAGAAGCATGCCTGTATGTGATGCAGTGCCGTATAAGGGCCCGAAGATCACGGGCACCCGGTATGGTTTTCCGGCCTTGACCCTTACACACAGATTCTTCCAGATTCTCTGAATCTTTTGATATTATGCGCTGTAGATGATATGTTCAAACTCTTTGCAATTTTACATTGTCAAACTCCTTTCTGATATTGCTCCACTATTTGTCGGCGCAGAATTAGGGGGATTGGTGATCCTCTTCCCATCTTTACTTCTGAGAGCCACTGCCACTCCAAGATGCTCTTTTTATACCCAGTCATGTTAATGACCTATTGCCAATTGACCTAATGAGTTGCGATTTGGTCCTCCAGCTGTTCCTTTTTTGTACCTTTAACTTTTCCAGCCTCTTATTGCCCCTGTCCAAACTTTTTTGAGATGTGTTGCCGTCATGAAATTTCAAATGAGCCAATATTTGGCATGAAATTTCAAAATGTCTCACTTTCGACATTTGACATGTTGTTTATGTTCTATTGTGAATACAATATCAGTTTTTGAGATTTGTAAATTAATGCATTCCGTTTTTATTTACAATTTGTACTTTGTCCCAACTTTTTTTGGAATCGGGGTTGTAGACAGATAAACGAGCGAATCAGAAAAAGCCCTACGAACTTGCGTCACTTCGAAAATTAGTCATGGCCTCGCCCATAACCCACTGGAGGGAGCATCACAGTGCTGTTAGCCAGTCAGAAACGATATGTTCACATGTCATGAATATTCATGAGTAAGAGCTGAAATCCTGTCGTTCTCTCCCCACCCACTCCTCCACCAAACTAGAACAGCCTGAAACAGGAGCACCACAGCATTTTTTTTTTCCCCCCACCAAAACCAGCTCACAGGGCATTCATTCATAGTAGAAACCACCGCACAATTAATGAAAAAAACCGATGCAATGACACCTTTAAAATCTATAAAACATTGGAGTTTGAGTCAATGCATCACCATTTCACCAAACCAACAAGAAAACCACATAATGCAAGACTACACAAGTCATTTTATTCTAGCCACATTTACTGAATGAGCAATCACATGCTCTGATTGGCTACTCTACTACAAGGATATCAGCTCATACTTTGAGGCCAAGTTTACATTAGACCGTATCTGTCTCGTTTTCTTCGCGGATGCACTGTCCGTTTACATTAAAACGCCTGGAAACGCCAGGAAACGGGAATCCGCCAGGGTCCACATATTCAATCTAGATCGTGTCTGGTCCGGTGCTGTGTAAACATTGAGAATACGTGGATACGCTGTGCTGAGCTCTAGCTGGTGTCGTCATTGGACAACGTCACTGTGACATCCACCTTCCTGATTCGCTGGCGTTGGTCATGTGACACGACTGCTGAAAAACGGCACGGACTTGCGCCTTGTATCACCTTTCATTAAAGAGTATAAAAGTATGAAAATACTGCAAATACTGATGCAAATACTGCCCATTGTGTAGTTATGATTGTCTTTAGGCTTGCCATCCTTCCACTTGCAAGTGGTAAGTGATATGCACTGGGATCACACACACAGCGGCTCAGTCCCGAATCACTGCTCGTGCGCTATACTCACGCGCTCTGTGAGCTGCGCAGGGCCGGAGTGCGCACCCTCCAGAGGGCGGAGTGATTTGGAGCGCAGGATGCCTGCGGAGCCGAGCGTATCCGTGTATTGGTGTTGCTGTGTGCACGCGAATCGTGTATTGGTGTTGCTGTGTGCACGCTAATCGTTTTAAAAACGTTAATCTGATGATCCGCTGATACGGTCTAATGTAAACCCCACCTGAGTAGAGAAAAACAAAAATGGTGGAGCATGTTCCTGAACCAACAGAGGACGAAACAAAAAAATTCGACTCGTAAACAACCACCCCCCCAAAAAAAGGCAACAAAATAGGGGAGAGAGTATTTGGTAAGAACATATGTTTTTATTTTTCAAGTATTATTATAGCAATTTGTGAAAAATGCTATGGTCATTTTGCCGGTTTGTTTACATTCTAAGTGGAAATGATGGACGTTTTGTACAAAGTTTTTATTCATCAAATTTGCAAAACAAAGTAAAAACGCTCAGTTTCTCAAAATCCAGTGAATGTGGATAGAATAAGACAGTTATTCCACTCAATCTTGTCACTATGTACCTCGTTGGCCATCAGCTCATGTACAACTCGATTTCGTGGAACAACTTAATATTTGTGTAGAATATAATACTGCAGATAGTGATGACCACTGAACGCTTTGGCAGCAGTAAAGCCTCTCTCCATTAACAGCTTGTCTTAACTTACATGCCAACATTAGCTGGTTAGCTCATCAACCTTGTCTCCTAATTCTGTGATTGCAGGGTATGTAATATAAAAAAAAAGGGTAGAAAAACTTTGGGAGCATGTACAGTGGTGCTTGATAGTTTGTGAACCTTTAGAATTTTCTATATGTCCGCATAAATATGACCTAAAACATCAGATTTTCACACAAGTCCTAAAAGTAGATAAAGAGAACCCAGTTAAACAAATGAGACAAAAAAGTATTATACTTGGTCATTTATTTATTGAGGAAAATGATCCAATATTACACATCTGTGAGTGGCAAAAGTATGTGAACCTCTAGGATTAGCAGTTAATTTAAAGGTGAAATTAGAGTCCGGTGTTTTCAATCAATGGGATGACAATCAGGTGTGAGTGGGCACCCTGTTTTATTTAAAGAACAGGGATCTATCAAAGTCTGATCTTCACAACACGTTTGTGGAAGTGTATTATGGCACGAACAAAGGAGATTTCTGAGGACCTCAGAAAAAGCGTTGTTGATGCTCATCAGGCTGGAAAAGGTTACAAACCCATCTTTAAAAAGAGTTTGGACTCCACCAATCCACAGTCAGACAGATTGTGTACAAATGGAGGAAATTCAAGACCATTGTTACCCTCCCCAGGAGTGGTTGACCAACAAAGATCACTCCAAGAGCAAGGCATGTAATAGTCGGCAAGGTCACAAAGGACCCCAGGGTAACTTCTAATGGTGATGATACACGGGGCAACTTTTTGGGCAATGTTGCTGGCAACGGGCAACTAGGTGAGACACAGGGCAACTTTTCAGGGCAACGGCAGTTTACAGTTAGCTTAAAAAAAAAAACACGATGTCTTAATTTTTGCTGTGACCATTTAATCAAGCTGCCTGTTGCTTTTTAGAGCTTTGGTGAGGTAAATTCCTCCATATAGAATATTAAAATAACTTGCCAGCGTAAAAACAGATGAGGAGTCTCTCCATCTCTTCACTCCACTGACACTGAGCGGCCGCCATATTTGTTTGAAATTTCTGATCCGAACCTCACCGGAGGTCACATGACTCAATACTTGCGTTCTGATTGGCTTATCTCAAAAAGTTGCCAGAGATTATCAAAACCATTCAGAAAGAAACAATGTTGCCCAATCTCAATAGAAAAGAGTCAAAACGCAATTGCCCAGCAACATTGCTCGGCAACATTGCCCAAAAAGTTGCCCCGTGTATCATCACCATTAGCAACTGAAGGCCTCTCTCACATTGGCTAAGGTTAATGTTCATGAGTCCACCATCAGGAGAACACTGAACAACAATGGTGTGCATGGCAAGGTTGCAAGGAGAAAGCCACTGCTCTCCAAAAAGATCATTGTTGCTTGTCTGCATTTTGCTAAAGATCATGTGGACAAGCCAGAAGGCTATTGGAAAAAAGTTGTGTGGACGGAAGAGACCAAAATAGAACTTTATGGTTCAAATGAGAAGCGTTATGTTTGGAGAAAGGAAAACACTGCATTCCAGCATAAGAACCTTATCCCATCTGTGAAATATGGTGGTGGTAGTAGTATCATGGTTTGGGCCTGTTTTGCTGCATCTGGGCCAGGACTGCTTGCCATCATTGATGGAACAATGAATTCTGAATTATACCAGCAAATCCTAAAGGAAAATGTCAGGACATCTGTCCATGAATTCTATCTCGAGAGAAGGTGGGTCATGCAGCAAGACAATGACCCTAAGCACACAAGTTGCTCTACCAAAGAATGGTTAAAGAATAAAGTTAATGTTTTGGAATGGCCAAGTCAAAGTCCTGACCTTAATCCAATCAAAGTGCTGTGGAACGAGCTGAAGCGAGCAGTTCATGTGAGGAAACCCACCAACATCCCAGAGTTGAAGCTGTTCTGTATGGAGGAACGGGCTAAAATTCCTCCAAGCCGGTGTGCAGGACTGATCAACAGTTACCGGAAACATTTAGTTGCAGTTATTGCTGCACAAGGGGGTCACACCAGATACTGAAAACAAAGGTTCACATACTTTTGCCACACAGATATGTAATATTGGATCATTTTCCTCAATAAATCAATGATCAAGTATAATATTTTTGTCTCATTTGTTTAACTGGGTTCTCTTTATCTACTTTTAGGACTTGTGTGAAAATCTGATGATGTTTTAAGTCATATTTATGCAGAAATATAGAAAATTCTAAAGGGTTCACAAACTTTCAAGCACCACTGTACAAATCTCTTGGGTCTTGAGATGCTGTTGGGATTACAATGTACTGCATGTTGATGTGCAGCTGAATTTCATGTAGATATTACCTGTGTGTGTAGGGGACGTTGTTGGCCTGTATAATCTCACGCGGAGGGAAAAACTGTGGCGTGGACTGGGGTCCGTTGTAGGGGGGCTTTGGTGGACGTGGCCGAGGAGGGGGAGAGAACTCTGGGGGAGGGTCTTCCTCATTTGACAACTCCTTCCATGACTCCTAAGGACACAAACACGATGACTGATCAATGCTGCCAGGTTCCAACACGGTCACACATATGCCAGGATCTTGTGGAACGCTAGAGCAATCCATGTGTTACATGATTCTGTGGTCAACAGTATAGTTGTGTTTTCTCACCTGGATAGAGGTGTCTCCCATGATGCACTTAGCACCCTCTATAACGGCAAGGTAGGAGAAACGGAGCTGGTCTGCTGTTTGGATCAAACCCATCCGGAAGCGCCTCATGTCCAGGAGAACATCCTTGATCCGGACTGAGGACGGGTCTTTCCGCAAAGACATCTACACATACACAGAAGAAAGAAGGTTTTAAATGAGGGCAGTCAACCGATTAAAATATTTACCGTAATTGTGATTAACTGCATTATTGTCCATAGTTAACTCGATCACTTTTTTTAAATCTGTTCCAAGTGTACGTTAAAAGGATATTTTTCAAGTTTCGAGTGGACAAATATGCTTGCTTTATGAAAATGTATGGAGCCAGGTCAGGAAGGATAAGGGTGGACACAGCAAAAATAATTTTTGTGGGCATTTTATTCCCCTGCTGGATTTAAATAAAGTTAACACTGCTTTTATTTTGAGAATTTAGCACAATTCACTGTGAACAAGACAATATAGTATTTCCCTTGAGTTCTGTACTTAACCTCCAGCCTCAAACTATGCAATAAAATAAACTAAAACTCTGTGACGTGGACTCTGGACAACAGCAGTGGCCATCTTTAAATAAATAAAATACAAAACCTAAATAAATACATTTGTTAAGGTACACAGCTCAAAGATGTCTTCCAGTAAAATGGGGGGGACGACCCTCACTGTTAAATACATTCATGAGCAAAAACTGCATTTATAAAAACACTTTCACACCACTCAAATTTCTCAGAACAACACAAATTCTCTCACTCCAATGTGCAGCCTGCACGCTCACTCACACCTTAACATGTCCTCTTTTCTCCCCTTCGGACCATCAAAAATAAATAAAAATACACACATTTTATGCAAGTCAGAATGCAACAATACAAGTTAATGCTGTACGTAAGTGCACTTTATCATGACTTATGCTAACCAGCTACTTGCTACATTGCTCGCTCACACTAGGTCACTTCCTGATTTCTCAAACTATGGGGGAGGGGGCACAGAACATGCATGTGTTTATCGCACGTCCAAAAAAAAAAAAGTGCCATCAAAAGGGGTGTGTTAACGCGTTATTATAGTGTTAACTTAGCCCCATTTTAAACACAAGCAGACAGTTTCTTAGAGGTTCTCAGAGTAGATTTTCAAATATCAACAGGATCCAATTTGGGACGGACAAAATAAATAAATAAATAAATACCCACCCACCCCAACCTTGACTAGGGGCTTCATTTGTAAACGCCTCTCGACCAATACTAAAAGAACCTTAAAATTGTACAATATTTATAAATAAAATGTATTCCACAATACTGCCATACATCAACTCTGGATTGGATTTTTTCCAGCCCTAAAATGAGCTCAGCCTTCCCCTGGAATGGGGTGCACCTGAAGCAAGGAAAAGACTTGTCAGTATATTTATTGCGAATGCAGCATTTCAATTCTTATCCCGGGCAAAATACAAAACGCTCCTTTAGAAATAAAGTCCTTCACAACTAAAATAGAACCCAAAAAACCCCAAGTTTTCTCCTAAATTTTGTCCTATTCAAACACATTAGCCACACTGAAAGGTCCTAGTCTATAGAAATAATGACAACTCATTAACTGAGCGTACAGTCTTTACAGGAAAATAGACCGAGAGCTTGGCAAAAAGACCAAGGTCTGATATTTTCCTGTGAAGACTGAGCAACCAAGGATAATAAGGAGTTTATTATAATGCTTTCTTTATTTCCAAGATTAAAAGAGACAGGTCATTATAATGAGGCATGACGCTGCTTTCAGTCAAGTCATATTTGTAACAGTTGAATCACGCATGCAGAATAAACGGCTAGCGGTTTCAAAACTGAGGTTTACTTCTCCATTCGAGCAATACATAAGTGTTCTGAGAAAGATAAATTAAATTTTTTTTTTTTTGCAACACTGAAAGCTGGCACCTTAGAAAGAAAGTCCGTAATCACCCACAGGCATTATGGGAAAATTCTGCCCACCAAGGAACCAGTCAGAGCACACGATTTTACCAGAAGTAGCTTGTGCCACATAATAGAAAATAAGCCACCTGAAAGAATTTAAACAATTTGGAATAAGATGCATCATCACCTCACAGCATGTATAGAAATATCTTCTGGTCAGAAATATTATTAGATCAGATTTGAGTGTGTAAAATAGCACTAAAGAAATTCAGAACATTAGATCATTATTAAATGAAATGAGATGAAAAAATAAAATGGGTCCCTCACCAACAGGAGGCAGGTGTCTACAAGGCAGAAGGTTCCCGAGCGACCGATACCGGCGCTGCAGTGGACCACCACAGGCCCTTGATCTGAGTTTAGACAGCCTGACTCTCGCACCTTGAACAGGAAGTTGAGGAAAGAGGCAGGAGACTCGGGTACACCGAAGTCAGGCCAGGTGGTGTAGTGAAAATGAAGAATCTCCCTGGTTTCCTGAGTCTGTAAACAAGCGCACGCACACAGTTTATTATTACACTTGCCTATTCAGGTCTCAATTACTAAAGTGTAACGGATCTGGATAATAAAAGCCAATGTTTTGCTTTTAATAAATGCTTCATTTAAAAAAAAAAAAAAAAAACCCGCAAGGACAGCAAAGTTGCTCACTGAAAGATTTTCCAGCTCCAGCTGCCGGACTGTGTAGTAGGATTTTACATCCTCCGAAATAAGAGTCAGCTTGAAGTTTGTGTCCTCGAAAACAGCTTCCCGCTCCTCCCTCTGTGGCCAGTACTGTGCACATTTCACCTGATCCAGCAAAACACACCATAATACAGTCAGTCCCATCATCCCTCCCCCCATTTTCTCCCTTATTTGGTCATTTGCCAGTTTCCACCCAATAGTCAACTTTCCTGTGTCACATTCTCATGAAGATAGCCATCAGCTGGGGAGGGCGGGGCAAATATGCTTCCTCTGAGACATGTGACGCGAGCCACTGCATCTTTTCAAACTGCTGCTCATGCACAGGACAGTGTCCCTCACTCTGAGGAAAAAGCGTTCGCTGCCCTCGTCCACATACACAAGCTCACAGATGCCCACAGTAATGCTGTCCCTCCCAGCCAGGCAGTGCGGCCAATTCTGCCCTCTTGGTTGCCGGCCATGGTGTTGATCATACACCTTTCTGTTGCGCTACTCGGGAGCCCATACTTTTTTAAATACAAATTTGCTAAGACTTTCTTTTGAAGGTCTAGATTAAATCCTCTATAACTGCAGATACTTTCAGCTGCAAAACAAAAATTACTCATTATAACACATTATCAGTTCCACGCCAACGGACTGAAATTATTTAAGAGCAAGAACGCAATTGCTGATCTGGCAAGTCAGCGATTTTCTGTGAGGAGACGTTTATTTCGCATTCTCTTGCCTCAGTGCTTTATAACCAGAGGTACAGCTGCAACATGAACTTTTCCTTTAAGACGCGGGAAAGTCTTCAGGACTTTCTTTTTGCTTTGTGGTTTCTCATGTAAATGTTACAAACTGAATTTTGTGTCTCAGTAACTTTGAGAGAGAGGGAAAATAGTGCCTGGGTCATGGAATGACTTTACAGCTGGTATGAGTCACAAGAACCAACTTGTCTCATGGACATTCCACAATATTAACTGTAACAAGAAACTGAGATAATGTATAAATGTAGCATACCTGAATTAGTAAAAATAAAATCACTGTTGGCAAATAGATGTGGTATAAATGAAATAAAAACACTCTGGATTGTTCAATTAAAGTTAAGTATTTTTCCTTTAAGGTGGTATTAGTACTTCACTTTGCATTGTATCTTCCTAAAACACACGCCCAATCATGTTTTAGTCTTTATCATCATGTTCATACAGTGTCATAGAAGCTTCCAAGCAGGATTACATGGTATGAACATAATTACAAAAGGTTGGTATTTGCAGCACACAAGAATTCTTGGATTCTTCATGAAGATCAATACATCTACATGTCTAGCTGAATAGGAGGGGAGACTCTTACCGAGCCCTTCTCTATGACACGGTTCAGCATGACCACTCCACGAGTCCTTTGCTCCCACACCATCTCCCAGAAATGCCCGCATGTGATCGGTAAGGGACCCTAGAGAGCGAGAGAAATTAAGTATTGAACACCTTTGAGATATTGAAGGACATTAAGTCTTGATCATGTGTATGGTCACTCAAATTTGCTGATGTGGCTTACAACAGCAACAAAAATAAATGTCTATACACAGTACAACAGGTTATCGGAAAATAAAAGATTTGGGCTTGTATTCATTTAAAAAAAAAAAAAGTGATACAATAACCTTATAAGATTCTTCTCATCATATCCGTTTGTGACTAGCTTTGGTGTTGTACTTAAAATTAGGCAAAGCACCTTCCTTTATTTACCTTCATATGATCAGTGCAATTAAAGTGATCATCCTCATCAGATGTCGTGTGGTGTTTTAATGTGGTTTAGAGACGTAAAGTTAAACTGTATTATCAATGTTGTTCTTTTTCTTATCCATCCCACATGCCCTCCAAGATTGTTGGCACCCCTTGTAAAGATTAGTGAAATGGGTTAGAGCATGCGTGAGTGTGCACTCCACCTTTTGGTGAAGTAGCTTCATCACACACTGGGGGGGGGGTTTAAAAAAATATTTTTTTTTAAATCCAACCTTTAATTGGTTTTAAAAAAAAAAAAAAAAAGGTATTCAGGGAAAACAAATCCATCACCAAAAAAAGACTTTGGAAAATATTTTCACTAGTCTTTACAAGGGGTGCCAATAATCGTGGAGGACACTGTGTACACACACACACACACACACACACACAATGGGATGGGTGGGAACTGGGAGAATAGGGGTTTGATTAAGTTTTGTTTCTGTACATTTCCACATCTGTTATACAAGTTACACAACCTAGCAAAATAAAGACAACTGTTCACCCAGAAAAAAAAGATTAATAACCGGAAATACTGAACATGCTCTGGTAAAATCAGCACATGCTCTTAAAAAAAAAAAAAAAAAAAAAAAAAAAAAATTGTTAACCCCATTTAAAAGGCTTGATCTTGAAATCTTATTGGATTAACAAACTTGATATTAACAGTGGCTATGGAGGTTTCTAATAATTCTTAGGTCAGAAGAAGAACTTTATTCATCACATGTACACTTGTGAAATTCCTTTCTGCATTTAACCCATCTGAAGCAGTGAACACACACACACACACACACACACACACACACACACGAACAATGAGCGCACACACATACCCAGAGCAGTGGGCAGCCATAGTAACAGCACCAAGGGAGCAGTTTGGGGGGGGTCCTTGCTCAAGGGCACTTCAGCCCAAGGCCACCCCATGTTAACCTAACCTGCATGCCTTTGGACTGTGGGGGAAGCCGGAGCACCTGGAGGAAACCCATGCAGACACGGGGAGAACATGCAAACTCCGCACAGAAAGGCCCATCAGCCGCTGGACTCGAACCCAGAACCTTCTTGCTGTGAGGAGACAGTGGTAACCACTACACCACCATGCCGCCCGAGATTAGATTAGACTACTAAACTAAAGAAAATAAAAGTCAGAACCGAATGCACATGTAGTGCCACTTCTTGCTTTAAAAGTTACAGTACAGGGTTTAGCCTGTAGCCAGCGCTGCCCGAGTTGTATCTACTGTGGGTTTTTTTGGGCTTTCCCCACCTTTATTATTGGATAAGACAGTGCAGAGACAGGAAATGAGCAGGAGAGAGAGACGGGGAGGGATCGGGAAATGACCCCGGGCCGGAACCGAACCCGGGTCCACAGCACGGCGCCCCATCCACCCGAGCCACGACGCCCCCTATCTATTGTGGTTTAAGGCTTTTAATGGCGCTCTAGTCTCTTGTTTTTGCACCACAAGCCACATAACTGACCACCTACTTCTGAGCCTTTTTTTTTTTTTAAATATATAAATACAGACATACACTTGCACACCACAGCAGTGCTGATCACTGAATCAAAATTGTCACCATGGCTTTTACATAAATATCTGAATAAGGATTTCAGTATTCAGATACTGGTGTCTCAAACAATTAACTGCACATTCACATCACTCTACTGAAAAAGTGAACTAAAGATACCACATTTGATTATTTCAAGATTATGAATAATATTATGTACATTTGTCCCAAAGTACTGCTTTCACATACAACTGAGGTCCATGGCCCACATCACAACCCCACTTTTTCCCCCTGCAGTGAGGATTAACACTAGTAGGGCCAATAAATGAAAAAAATTCAAGGGATGTGATGAGGCTCCAGTCTACAGCCCATTAGACTCACTGTACCAGTCAAACTATCAGAAAGGATCTGTGAAGAGATCTCTGAAAACCTGACAATCAGCCTTTGTGTAATTTAGCACTAATCCATGAAGGCACTCCGTCATCACACACTGAACCTCTTCTCCAAAAGCTAAGCCGAGCAGAAACATCTTGCCTTGACCAGTTAATCCCATCGAGAGTTGTCTGAAGGCTCTTCTTTATGCTGAAGAGTAGGAGTTTAAGCAGGGATAAATCTGTGCTGAACAAAAAGGAATAACACGTTCAGACGCGCCTGCACCTCTTAATTCTGATGCATTCTCTGGTATTTCACAACACACTCCAAATGGGCCAGGAAACGTCAGTAGCGTGAAATAAACAGATGACCTTTCCTGCCTTTCTATGAATCAGTCATTAACGTCAAACAGGATGATCATCATCACTACCACCATTACAACCCTCTAAACTGGAAAATACCATTTTATACACCATTGCTCAAGAGTGTGACTTTTTTTAAAAAACAATGTTAACATAAGTCGCATTTACAGCGGTGCTTGAAAGTTTGTGAACCCTTTAGAATTTTCTACATCTCTGCATAAATGACCTAAAACCTTATCAGATTTTCACACAAGTCCTAAAAGTAGATAAAGAGAACCCAGTTAAACACATCAGACAAAAATATTATACTTGGTCATTTATTTATTGAGAAAAATGATCCAATGAGTGGCAAAAGTATGTGAACCTCTAGGATTAGCAGTTAATTTGAAGGTGAAATTAGAGTCAGGTGGTTGTCATCCCACTGACTGAAATCAGGTGTGAGTGGGCACCCTGTTATTTAAAGAACAGGGATCTATCAAAGTCTGATCTTCACAACACGTTTGTGGAAGTGCATCACGGCATGAACAAAGGAGATTTCTGAGGACCTCAGAAAAAGCGTTGTTTATGCTCATCAGGCTGGAAAAGGTTACAAACCCATCTCTAAAGAGTTTGGACTCTACCAATCCACAGTCAGACAGACTGTGTACAAATGGAGGAAACTCAAGACCATTGTTACCCTCCCCAGGAGTGGTCGACCAACAAAGATCACTCCAAGAGCAAGGCGTGTAATAGTCTGCGAGGTCACAAAGGACCCCAGGGTAACTTCTAATGGGCCTTTTCCATTACCCTTTTTCAGCTCACTTCAGCCCAACACGGCTCGCGTTTCGACTACCTCAGAGCAGCACGACTGAGCTCACTTCAGCCTTACTCAGCACCCAAAACTCACACGGTTTCGGAGTGGAGCTGAAGTGAGCCCAACCGAGCCGAGTGGGGCTAGGGGCATGAGGAGACACTCCCCTGTGCACTGATTGGTGAGGAGGAGTGTCCTCACATGCCCACACACGCCCCGCGAGCACGCTGGGATCTGTAAACACCGTAAACCCGGAAGAAGAAGAATTACGACAAAGAAGAAGATGATCAGAAAACTAGAAGATGGAAGACCAACCCAAGCAAGGAAAGGCCAGCCAGTGATCCAACACTAACGACTCCATGTCCTCCATGTTTATTGCTTACTATCCGGGTCGTGAGACTACCGCTTAAAAAGGTCACTACTGCTTAAAAGGCCGCCTAACGACATCACGTGACGTCCACCCACTTTCGCCAACTCCACCCAATGTGTCCACCCACTTCCAGCCAGCACGGTTCAGCGCGGTTGTAGTCGAAATGCAACCCCAACAGCCCCACTCAGCTCGACTCAGCACCGCACGGCTCAGCCCAACTCAGCCGCGTCGGTAGTGGAAAAGCCCCATAAGCAACTGAAGGCCTCTCTCATATTGGCTAATGTTAATGCTCATGAGTCCACCATCAGGAGAACACTGAACAACGGTGTGTATGGCAGGGTTGCAAGGAGAAAGCCACTGCTCTCCAAAAAGAACATTGTTGCTCATCTGCAGTTTGCTAAAGATCATGTGGACAAGCCAGAAGGCTATTGGAAAAATGTTTTGTGGACGGATGAGACCAAAATAGAACCTTTTGGTTTAAATGAGAAGCATTATGTTTGGAGAAAGGAAAAACACTGCATTCCAGCATAAGAACCTTATCCCATCTGTGAAACATGATGGTGGTAATATCATGGTTTTGGCCTGTTTTGCTGCATCTGGGCCAGGACGGCTTGCCATCATTGATGGAACAATGAATTCTGAATTATATCAGCGAACTCTAAAGGAAAATGTCAGGACATCCGTCCATGAACTGAATCTCAAGAGAAGGTGGGTCATGCACCAACACAACAACCCTAAGCACACAAGTCGTTCTACCAAAGAATGGTTAAAGAAGAATAAAGTTAATGTTTTGGAATGGACAAGTCAAAGTCCTGACCTTAATCCAATCGAAATGTTGTGGAAGGACCTGAAGCGAGCAGTTCGTGTTAGGAAACCCACCAACATCCCAGAGTTGAAGCTGTTCTGTATGGAGGAATGGGCTAAAATTCCTCCAAGCCGGTGTGCAGGACTGATCAACAGTTACCGCAAACGTTTAGCTGCAGTTATTGCTGCACAAGGGGGTCACACCAGATACTGAAAGCAAAGGTTCACATACTTTTGCCACTCACATATGTAATATTGGATCATTTTCCTCAATAAATAAATGACCAAGTATAATTTGTGTCTCATTTGTTTAACTGGGTTCTCTTTATCTACTTTTAGGACTTCTGTGAAAATCTGATGTTTTGGGTCAAATTTATGCAGAAATATAGAAAATTCTAAAGGGTTCACAACCTTTCAAGCACCACTGTATATATTAAAAAAAAAAAAAAGTTATTCTAATTAAAGGAGAGAATAAAACTGGGATCTTTTCAGAGCCCACGCTATGATGCTCAAAGGAGGATTAAAATTCTGTTCCAGTAATCCCATTCTGTGCTTGTCCTGTATACGTAGTCAATAATGCATTTTTTCCCCCCTTTTGACTATAGAGCAATTAAACATTCATTACTAAATAATTCCCAAGATCTCCATTTCAGTCCTTCATAACATCCATCGTTTCCTGCTCAACATGTTTACTTTAGGTCTTGACCTAACTTTTTTTATCCCATTAAAAGAACTTTAAATACACTTCAGTAATGCAAACTGTATACTCTTGTGTGTAGATATACCTCAGTAGATGCGAGTACACTAATCAGAATAAGCTGACTGTAAACAGTAGACAGATCAGAACATGTACATGCTTGCATAACACTCAGCAGCGCTGGCTCCTGCAGTTTTTGATATGAAAGATGTGCATGGTACAAGCTTCCATGGTAATTCTAAAATATTTTAGGGGAAGTAAAATGCTGACAGCCAGGGACATCTGCATTTACACCTCTTAAGCAGTCAAAAGAAGGTCTGTCTCGATGAAACGTTACATTGGCAGGAATTAAACGCAAACAAAATATCGAAACGTACCAGGACAGAGATGTTTACAGTTCAAGTGTTTATAATGCTATAAATAAATATGGTGACAGATACAAGCTCTGTAATATTGGCATTGAATCTAAAAATTATTTTGAATTAAAAAAAAAAGTCATTATTTTGTGCTGATTTGAGATATTAGGTACATAACGATTTCACCCAATTCATAATTCAATTCTATTCACTATATTGGTTTCAGGATTTGTTTTTCCTCATGACATTTGAAAATAAATAGAAAATTACAAAAAAAAAAGTTCCCTATTCTTTCCTTTGTAAAATAAAAAAATAAAAACGCACACACCCCTTTCATTTTCTTAACAATCAACAATTATTTACCCACATTTTTCAAGGTTGGAGTAAAACATAACAGCCTGTTAAATATATTCTTTTTATTAAAACTGAAAATGTTAATTACAAAAACCTTTTCTTAATAAACATTGCCATCTTCATTTCCCTACTTGTTTCTTCAGCTTTCAGAAGTCTGTAGTGCTGATTTCTTGTTCAATCTAATTGCATTGTTCAATTGCACAATAGCTCTTTCCCATTTTAGATCTGAGCTGTGTCCAAAATCATTCACTATCTAAGGAGTTCTAGAAAGAGGACTATATAGTGAGCTCATTGGTAAAATGAGCACACCGACACTACTCTGCCGCACCGTTATTTACGTCACTACTGTCACACAATTAAAACGTGCCAGATCAATCTGCTCATGGGTTTTCAAAATACATACGTGTATTTTTGTGATAAATCCATATATTATACCGAGCGCATTTCCAACATTAATAAAATACTTTGTGTCTGCTACATCTTTCAGTTCTTTTAAATCAAGGCTGAATACTTTCTTCTTTGCTGCTGCCTTTTATTAAATCACATTTGAGGCTTTTGATTAATTCCTTGCTCTGCACTGTAACTTTTATTCTTGTATTTTATCTTAATTTCTTACTATTTTAATTGCACTTGAATGTCCGTTTATAATGCGTTTCTTCCTCAGTCCATTCACCAACACTTTCCTTTCAGCACAACCACAATGGTATATATATTGCTTGGTTAGTAACCGTCGGTTGTACACTACTTTTCACAATGCATTGTGGGATACTACGAATCCACTATATAGGGTGCATTCATCCTCACTATACATTCAGACAGCACTACAAAATGGCAAACTCAGTATATAGTCCCCTATATAGTGAGGGATTTCGGACACCGGGCTGCTTTTTTTTTTTGGCGCATGTTTTCACAGCATTAGAGCGGTATGACTTCCACCTAGGGTGAAGTCACATGTATTCCTGTTATAGACGACTTGCAATCACGTGATCAAAATGTGCTACGTCGTGAGCATCCGCCACAATGGTGGATATACAAAGCAACTAGGATGACAGACGCTGAAAGCGTGTCTAAATAATGCTGAATTTTCTCAGCATTACCACGATTTGAATGATCGAGTGAAGATTCGATACAAAGATAGACGTGTGGTTTTGACCCATATTTAAAAAAAAAAAAAAAAGTCAGACTTTTCTGAAGACAAGACACTTCTACCGACCATAGAGTATGAATACAGGTCATTTTGTCCAATAGTTAAGACATTTCGCCCAAAGCCTTTTTCAGATACATTAATCATTTTACATTTCAGGTATTTGTTTGAAAAAAAAGGAGGAATTCTCAATGAATTTGACCAAAGCAAAACACATTTTTGTAAAGCAAATGAGTGCCATAGTACATGCGCTTCAACATTAAAACACGTACTGGGGGGGCGGCGCGGCACAGAACCACGTTGGCCCGTGTAACTTGCTGACCCTGGGATGAAGTCACTCATTGCAGGCTGCTCGTTTGCATGTCTATGTTTCCGGCTGGATCATATTAAATCTTCAGGCTCAGAGCAATAAGTGCAATACCTCTCCTGCCGCAACTTTTCCTTTCAAGCACGGGAAAGTTTTCAGGACTTTCTTTGTGCTTTTTCGTGTCATTTTACAAGTTGCAATTTTTTTGTCTCAGTAACTTCAAGAGTGAATATAGAGGCTGGTCAAGGAATGACTGTTTACAGCTGTTAGATCGTGAGAGATAACAGAAACGAGCTTGTCTTGTGGACATTACATTAAAAGTAACTATACACAATGTACAACGTGCCATTCTTTAACGTTAATTAATGTTTGTAACTGTCGTGGTGTAAAAGGAATTTAAAGTTAAAAAAAAAAAAAAAAATTTAAAAAAAAAAAACCCCCACACAACACTTTAGGATGTCCCGTTATAGGACAATCAGCTTTGGGGTGGAGCTGGTACTGGTACTCCACTCCACACCAGGCTTTCGTCTAAACGGGGGAACAGGGGCGCTGCGCCCTCTTACTCTCGGCGTGCGCCCCCTTACCGACTCCGTGAAAACATCCCAGCAACACTACGTGACAATGTGTCTGATCATCAAATATGTTATAATTGCTCCAAAAATATTCCAATCATAGTAGATACACCGCCAGACGGTGCAAAAACAATCCGAATTGGCGTTTTCCAATTCGGCACCAACCCCCCCGCTCTCTCAGCATGGTGAGCGCCCTCATACTAAATTTTTCTAGAAAAAACCCTGCCACACTGTTGCTTACTGTCCTGCCATGTTTTATTCCTTATTCAATAAAATCAAACCAATTTTGTAACAGTCATTTGTGCTGTACAATATAGTTTGGGTTATTCTGACTGTCATACTTAAATTTGATATCCAACACCAATATGTCAAAACCAAAACGAGCACAAATGAATCCAAGTGGCTTTACGTCTATTTGCCAGGGGCAGTCACTGAAACTGGACTTTCTGTCTAAGCAAATATTTCACCAACAGCTACTAGGAAAACGCCATGAAATAGACAGACATACAGACATCCATCTTAGTATCACTGGCAGCAGTTTCAAGTGGCTTAAATATAAAGGGACCTTTAGAAGTTCACAGGCAGGACTAATATTGCATTCTGTCACCTTTTTAAAGACGAAATCTATTCCTCTGTACATTTATAACCTCTCTATATACCAAGAGCACAGCTGAGTATCAGGCTGTCTACACATTTTACAGTGCTTTAGAAAGCTAGTGAAGTGCAGTCACAGCAAGGCCTGTTCCAATCCACAGAACACAGAAAAACCAAACCCCGGAACTGGAATCAAATGAAGCAGTCATGTGTAACACTGCGTTCCCATTAGGTTTCAGTTCTCCAGGGCCACTTTTGAACGTATACAAGTCATTATTATGTTGTTGAAACCAACAATTAAGGGACAACGTTAGGTCAGAATGTCCTGAGGTATTTTCATATTATGCCTGGCTTCTTTTGAAACATTCCTCCACAAGAACGAACAGTGTTAATAACGGCAGTAAGGAGAAGCCTAGAGGAACTGAACACCGGAGGCCGCTGGCTCTCTCTAGTCTTCTAACCTGAGTGAGAATGTAGCTTCTCTGCGCCTCCTCCATGGAGATCAGGCTGGCGTTGATGTAGTCATTGCTGCCGAGCTGAAGATGAATTCGACTGTGGTCGACTAGTGGAAAGAGAAACAGAGACACATACAGTAGTTTACATCCTCACTACAAAAATCACATGACTGCATGTTCGACATTGATGCAGTCACACAGGTGCAGCTAAGGGAGGAATTCCCAGAGGCCTCTGTGGTAGCACAAACACCACAGGTCTCTTTCAGGTCCTATTCTCAGTTCCACCAAATTAAAGCAATTAGCCTTCTGATATTAGGTCAGTAAAACAGGAAAAAAAAAAAAAAAAAGTTGCATAATACACAGGTTATCTATAGCCAAAAATGGCTGATGCCTACACATGTGGTGATCTTTGCATGAAAAACTTGAAGCTGTTTTTAGGCCTGAGTTGAAAAAAAAAAAGAAAACAAGAGGAAACCACAGCAGCACAGCTCTCTAAAGATGCTAAGATGGAAGAGAGAAAGAAAGCGCCAAAAAAAAAAAAAAAAAAAAAGGGGTGGAGGTGGTATGACATCAGTACTGCTGCATTTTTTCATGGATGATTATAAAATCACCACTTTTGCCAATTTTGGCCTTTTGGATTCTGCATAGCCTGCTTTATGCTAGAACAGATAAGTCACTAAGCTTGTATGTTTAAGTATACTACAGTCTTCCTTAAAGAATTCAGCTATTATTTCAGGGAAATTAAAACACATTTAGTAGTACTAATCTTGAATCAGGTCTCTATCAATAATTTTTTTTTTGTTTTTGAAATACATTTTCACACCTGAAGCAGTTTTATTCAGACAAGCATGGGCTCTTTTCATTCGTGTTAAATTTTAACCCAAGTCCCCATAACACACAAACCATCTATACCACAGTGCTGCTGAATTCTCCACTCTGATTGGTCAGAAGGTGTTGATTATATTAAAGCTCTTGTTTGAATACATTTCCACAGGAACCAATTTATTCACTGGGGCTTGTAAAGGAGGATGAACTACATAATTTAGGGCTAATAATAAACAGCTTTTTTTTTTTAAGTAATCGTTTTGACATGGTGGCACTTTCTGCCAGGACACATTGATTGAATATATTTAGGTAAGAAGCTTCAAGTGTTAGAGCTTTGTACTGGTGAGCAAGTATTCTGCCACAGGACAGAGAGAAAATGAGAAGCTGGTGAAGGAACGACTGTTTATAGTTGCAATAACAAGTGATACCAGGAACTTGTCTTGCGGATATATTCAACATAAACTTAAGCATAAACGGTTTTCAAAAACATGCTGTGCTGTTTGTTAATAAATTTAACCTGTGGTATTTCAGCTGGAATAAAGCACATTGCGATGTGCAGTTACAGGAAACTCATCCACTACAGGCTGACAACAGTAACGGCACTCGGCATCACACCACATCGTCACGCATTATTTTCCTATTATAATACATACCCGTGTTTTATTCCTTATTTAGCGTCTAGTAAAGTCAGATCAAACCTAGATCAATCTCGGGGGGGTGGGGGCTATATTACATACATGGGCTGACATCTCTGTAGCGATTGCGGCTTCTGTTCTCTGGAAGTTTGGCAATCCTGCAGGGCAGTTCACTTGACTGTTGTCTGATTTCCTGGAGAAAGAAACAAATCTCTGTTAGACCTCTTGCACACAATAATGGAAAATGCTTAATGCCTTTCATCAGCATTACAAAAGCCAACTTAGATTTATTTTGCATACAGTTTGTTCCTGTCGTGGTAGAAAACCTCAGTGGTCACATGCATACTATGCAAACAAGACTATGTCTCGTTTTTGCTTCTTCATCATCACTCTATAATGGGTCTTATTAGTAGGTCAGTTAAGTAAGGAAATGATGCCATTAGCATTTTCATTGCCTCACTGTGCATGAATGAGAAATGGGTCAGCTGGGATGCCATGTTCTGGGCTTCACCTGGTTTAGGCGCTCACAAAATGCTGCCTGCTTTCTGTTTACAGGCTTTTCATGATAAAGATGATGACTATGTCACATGTATACACTTTACATATCCCAGCCTGTTGCATGATACAGCATCCCTATGGCAGAGAGGGTTAAGGACCTTGCTCAAAGGCCCCAACAGTGGCAGCTTGATGGTGCTGGGGCCTGAACCCCTTCTGATTAATTAACCTTTGAGCCATCCATGCCCTGGTGAAAGAACAGGACTAGAGACAATAGATCACACAGAGACTGACGAAAGGAAAGATTTACAAATAGAATCTGAAGGTTATGAGATTTGCATCAGCAGCACTGTCAAAGTGTTCAAGAGAACTTTAAAACAGCCAGAAACCAAATGTCAGGAGTGAACAGTTTTGCACAGAAACAGGACAAAAACAAGCGCAGATGATCTAAAGGTTTAATGAGAAATAAATGATCGCTTTCGACATTCGGACTAAATCAACTTCAGCCGGAGCACAAGCTATGAAGTAGGTAGTGCTGCACAAAATGACAGAAGTTTAATACTTTTTCAAAGTGTAAATAACGCGCATATTAAAAAAAATCAGTAATAATTAAACATTTGAACTTTCAATACATGCTAATATCTTCATTAAACGGCACGTTGACACGTTTATGATCAACCCTAATTGTGCATGCTAGGGAGTTCATGTGGCTGTAAAGCTTGAGATCCAGCCTGGAGGTTCATAAATAAATAAGATAAATTAAAAAAAAAAAAAAAAAAAAAAGTCTTGATTGCATAGTGGTACTTAAGATAAAAAAAATCCTATACAAAAGAATTTGTTGTTTTAATCCCAATGTATGTATAGTTTCTTTATTTTCACCATATATCGTCTGTGTATCGGAAACTATGATACGAGTTACCGGTATAAAAGTCAACATGATGGTATCGTGACAGCCCTAGAGCAGGGTCAGTCAATTAGCAACCTAGCTAGCTATTCACAAAACCTAAATAACCTGATGTAACAGGAACAAAAAGTGATTAGACTAACAACTGCTGCGTTTATTCAGGTAGCTCGGAAGAGTAGTTTGGCTTTAAGAACCGTCAGAAAACTGAGTTTGGCTGTTAGCACCGTTGCTACTAGTGTTAGCGTGTCAGCGTCTATCAGTTCACACTATCATCAGTCCTGCCTGCTTACGTTACATTAGCGCGCGAGCTAGTGAAGTGTCATCACCCACAGGACGTGAAAATTATCCCCCACGGCACTACAGGCAGCGCTGGTGCTCTTGTTTCCTTAAAACACAGTACCTTATTAGTTCTGACCGAGCCTGATACTGTACCTGGTAAATGGCGTTCCAGTTCCCGGATTCATCAATTTCCCGAAACTCAGCTTCCATTGCAGTGCTTTTTTCACCGCCCGCTCCCCTACTGCCTGTCCGTCACTACCTGTGGAATACGCAGGATCAATCAGGAAATCCGCGACCAATCACACCAGCTGTAAATCCTTTACAAAGACGTTAACTCGCTTCCGAAAGGGCTATTTTATCGCTACTGCTTTCTCTTGGCCTGTTCTTACCGGAAACACGCCGCACGCTCCTCCCGCACCGCCGCACTACAGCGCTGACTCTGCGCATCGCCCCCGCGTGCACAACATTAACCAATCAGCGAGAGCGCGCGCCTGAAATCCCCAGCCACAAGCCAATCAGCTCACAGATGATGTCCGAAAACGCGTACTACCCTACTTAAATGGTGGCCGTGCTGCTTAGTATCTAGTACAGTAGTGTGTGGTTTGGGACGCAGCCACATTACTAGACGGGGGGAGATCACCAGGGCCAACACACACAATACTATCTTTGTAATACACTTATGTTAACTGTATATCTGCAAACCTGTTAATTTATGCAAATTTTTTTCTCTCTAAATTTGTAGTTTATTTCTTATATATCTTTTTTTGTATGCTTAGTACTTTTGCACTACTCCTTCACTGCCTTGTCTTTTTCTTTTTATATATTTTGCTGCTGTAACAATGTAAATTTCCCCTTGTGGGCTAATAAAGGGCTATCTTAACTAACCCAAGTATTCCAATTAATTATGTAATTTAACACATTTTTCTTTGTGATTGATCTCCTCATCCTCTCTCCTGTTTACTATTAGTTGCTTCGTTGCACATGACTCTGGGTGACAGACTGGCGATTACCCTTTGTTGCCATGTCCATGATTTTCCTGGAGAGTTTTTCTGCTTTGGAAAAACTGATTCAGGGTTATTTTCTGTTTACAAATTTCAGTATATTTATGAGTGTATATCGGTTTCGATTAGCGCTCTGTTCTAATACATTATCACATCTATCAACTCATTCAAAGAGTATTGACATTGAGGGGAGTTTGTCGGGAGGATCTGGCAACCCTGGAGACTGACTATTCCTGGAAGAACGTCTCTCGGTAGGCCAGCTAGGCTAGTTAATCATTACTTCCTTATAGTCAGGCTTTAAATAAACTACACCAGAGCTGGTTAAATACCACATGCAGATTAAAAAAAAAAACGACCCCAAGATATTGATGTTTTAGATGTCTAGAACTGATATTGTGAGTTAAGTGTAATTGGGGCAGAGGGAGATAATCTGGTTTAGTAATTGTTAGCTAGCGTAGCTCAACGCTGTAGTTAGCAATACAGCGAGCTAACTGGACCTCTTGTCTTTTTGCTGACACTAAGTTCTGCTGCTTCTGTCAGGACCCTTGAACAGGTATGAAAAGTGAGCAGTATAATACCCTATTCTGTTATTTGAGTTTAATTTTTTTTTTAAATTTGTACAGCCTGAAAACGATTCGCTCGCAGTATTAGCTAACAAGCCGGCTATGTATACAGTATGATATAATGAGGTTGTCTGTTGAAGGAAGCAAAGTCAGCAAAAATAACTATAGTTTAAATGTTGTCATTGCTCATTTTGACATTGACAGCATGTGAACAATAACCTGCTTGCTCTAGCTGACTGATTTTATCTTTGCCACCAATTTAAACGACTGGAAGAACGAGTTATGCCACGTAAACACATTGAGGATGAATGTGTAAAGAGATATTAAATATCGAATTTGACTTACTCACTGTGTCACATCTGTCCATAATGTAGGGGTTTACTGTCTATTGTGCGTCATACCATATACCATACTGACCTTGGCATGATTGCGATATGAGTACCAGAAAACAGGGTAATACCCCATTTAATAAGACCTCCAGCATCAGGTTTTCATCAGAATTTCAAATTGTCTGCAAAAAAGTATTTACCATAGACGTCCGGCAGGTAAGAACAGATTTAAACATCTGATCAGCTATATGACAAGCATAAAGGAATCGGATAAAATAGTGTGATCATTAGATTTATGGTAATTAGGCTGCAGGAAGTACAGTAAACATTGGGCACTGTGGCATCATCCAAGCCTTGGACTTGATGGTTTGTAGCATCATTGAAATCTTCAAATTGATGGTTTAGGACATCAATAAGACCTTTGACTTGATGGTGTGTGACATCACTGAAATCTGAAAGATTTAACCTGAGGATGTGTCGCATCACCAAAGTCTTTAACTTGAGGGGGTGTGACATCACTGAAAGGTTGGAGTAGAATCTCAGTCATCAGCTTGTAATTCCTATAATTCTAGAATCGTCTAGTTGTAAATGCATACGAATGATAACTGATGTTCTCAGAAAATTGGACTGCGCCTTAATTTATCACAATACTTGTTATATTGCCTTTCTATCCAGGCCTATCCTGCATTATAAGTAGGTCAGCACTTTTGTCTGGCTCATCTTTATATATCATCTGACAATAAATCCTACTGTGCTCATTTCTGCCTGTTTCAGAAGGGTTGCTTCGCTGATACGATATTTCTCCATTAACGGCCCTGTGGATAGGATCACAGGAGGTTGATCGTTGGCTGTGGGGAAAGGTGGGGCCTCTGGGGAGTTTAGGTTTGTCTTCCCATGACAACGCGACACCATGGTAGCAACGGCTCCAGCAGCGATGCCGAGTGCCGGGTCTCGGAGGACGAGAGGAACGTGGAGGACCTGGAGCTCACTGAGCTCGGACCACTGCTGACGGGTCCAGAAGCCTCAGCCAAGCCCAGAGTGAGTGCTGTTACTGCTAAAGGAGAGATAAAGATTGAAAGAAGGACGTGGTTATAGTTGATATACAAATCTCATTTCCAGAAAAGTTGGTATATCTTCCAAAATGCATTAAAAATTCACATGAACCTTTTTTTTAACTGACAAAAGTACAAAGAAAAGGTTTTCCATAGTTTTACTGACCAACTTAATTGTATTTTGTAAATATAAACAAAGTTAAAATTTGATGCCTGCAACACACTCAAAGTTGGGACAGAGGCATTATTACTATTGTGTTGCATCACTTTTCCTTTAAATAGCACTTTTTTAACCATATGGGATATGAGGATACTAATTGTTGCAGTTTTGCAAATTGGAATTTTTGTCCATTCTTGCTTGATACAAGACTTCAGCTGCTCAACAGTCCGTGGTCGCCGTTGTCTGATTCTCCTCTTCATGATGCGCCATGTATTTTCAAAAGGAGACTGCTCTGGACTGGCAGCAGGTCGGTCAAGCACACGCACTCTGTGTCTATGAAGCATGCTGTTGTAGCTCGTGCAGAATGAGGCCTGGTATTGTCCTGCTGAAATAAGCAGGATGTAGAGGTTGACTTTAAGTGACAATGGTTTTCTGAAGTATTCCCGAACCCATGTGGCTATATTTGTCACATTAGCATGACGGTTTTTCAGGCAGTGCCACCTCGGGCTTGAAGGTCACACACGTTCAGCATCGGTTTCCAACCTTGCCCTTTATGCATTGAGATGTCTTTGAATTCCCTGAATCCTTTCACAAATTATATACTGTAGATTTTGAAAGGGCGGCACGGTGGTGTAGTGGTTAGCGCTGTCACCTCACAGCAAGAAGGTCCGGGTTCGAGCCCCGTGGCCGACGAGGGCCTTTCTGTGCGGAATTTGCATGTTCTCCCCGTGTCTGCGTGGGTTTCCTCCAGGTGCTCCGGTTTCCCCCACAGTCCAAAGACATGCAGGTTAGGTTAACTGGTGACTCTAAATTGACTGTAGGTGTGAATGTGAGTGTGAATGGCTGTCTGTGTGGCAGCCCTGTGATGACCTGGCGACTTGTCCAGGGTGTACCCCACCTTTCGCCCGTAGTCAGCCGGGATAGGCTCCAGCTTGCCTGCGACCCTGTAGAACAGGATAAAGCGGCTAGAGATAATGAGATGAGATTTTGAAAGACATAAATTATATGCAATCTTTCATTGAGAAATGTTCTTTTTGAATTGACAGACAATTCTCTCATGAATTTTGGCACAAAGTGGTGAGCCATGACCCATCCTTGCTTGCAAAAACTGAGCCTTTGCTCCTTTTCTACCCAATCATGTTACCAATTAACCTGCTTATTGTGGAATCTTCCAGAATGGTGTTACTTGAATATCCTATAAACTTTTCAGTCTTATTTTGCCTCTGTCCCAACTTTTTCTGAGTGTGTTGCATGCACCAAATTTTGACTTCATTTATATTTACAAAATACAATGAAGTTGGTCAGTAAAACTCTTTGAAAGTATTTTCTTTGTACTTTTGTAATTTAAATAAAGGTTTACGTGAATTAACAAATCTAGCTAGCTAGCTTTTATTTATTTATTTATTTATTTATTTGCATTTTGGAAAATATCCCAACTTTCCTAGAAATGGGTTTGGAAGTTAGAGGGCTTTTTTTTTGTGCATGTGCATCTAATGCATAAGAAGATGAACTGTGTCAAATCCAGAAGCTCTTGTTTCCATGTAGCTGTCAGATGCAGATTCAGAAGCATCAGCATTACGGATGGCTTTCTGTATTTAACTTCATTGACATCAACAGGGTGCAACAGCTTACTCAAATGAGGAGGAGGAAGAGGAGGAGGAGGAGGATGACAATGATGAGGAGGATGACTTGCAGGTAGTCACACTGCCTTTGCAGGCTCACCATGCCATGGAGAAAATGGAGGAGTTTGTACACAAGGTAAACAAGTGTAATTCATCACTAATTACCCAAAAGCTTGAATGCCGTTTCCACCTTCTCTCCTACCATATGACCCAGCTTTGTTGGAAACATGTGAAGTCATATGATTTGCCTAATATCACTCTTGATTGCCTGAGGAGAGAAGGTGGCCATCTCACCCACCCAGAGAGTTAGTGATGAAAGGTTAATGGTAGTGTACTGCTTTGGATCATAGTATACTGTATATTCTTTTGGAGATGTGTGCTCATCCAAAAGCAGTTATTTAACCTTACACAGTCCACTAATCTTGTTAGTTTTACAGAAAGGAAGCTGGGCATTATTTTGCCTCTGGGTGCGTGTATGAGGATGAAATTTATCACTTACTAGTTTGTGTGGCTCACTTCAGTGTTTCCCCTACCGTTATATTGGGAGGGCAGTTGTGCCTGCCCCACCCCCATGCACACACACTTTAAGGTCCGAAAAAAACAGGAATGCAGGGACTAGAACCACACAGAGCACCTGCTCAAAAACAGGGGAGGGGAGTCTGCAGGCATGAGGACCATGCAGAAACATCCCCTGCTTAAGTTGTGCTCACCTCTCCTGTGCTCAAAAACGACTCTGAGGATTTGATTCAAACAATAGTTAGGAATGTCAGAACCCCCGGGGGGGCAAAAGATGGACACGTGACTTTTTTTTTTTTTTTTTATTCAATTCTCAAAAAAGTGAGTGTCTTCAGACGCACTGTATATTAAGTTAGCTAACGTTTGTTACGAAGATTCATAGTGAGCTCGTGTTGGACTAGATCACATCACTTGGTAAACATTAAGTTAGCTAGCCTTAGAAAATGACCATATTTTTTTACGTTATTTCAAAGGAGCACAGTCAGTCTACTACTGTGCTTCACTCAACACATAAAGTAGTGATAGGCAGTGGAGAGCTGTGTGAAAACAAATTACGGAAAGAAGAAATAAACTATCCGGCTTTCTCATTAGAAGTATAAATCAATTAGAACTATAAATTGTTTATAAGCCCCCACCCCTGAAATCAAAACAACGTCCCTGCCTGAATAGAACACTACCAGCTCTCCTGCTGAAACTGCATCTCCTCAGCACAGGATCAGTGACTTTGATCCAACTTGGATTAAAAAAAAAGTTATATTAAAAATTGTTCTAAGTATTGTTCTAAAATAAATGTGTAGACTTAAATGACTCCTTTAACTGTTTGTTCAGGTCCAAATGCTCTGGAATCGGAGCTGTGGGGAGGGGTCCTGAAGGTGACCATCCTCATCCAGCAGTGACACCCCCACTCACCCACCCCTGAGTAAACTTGGGGGAAACACTGACTTTTTTGTGTTCTGTGCCTGATGTTATTACTAGGTATGGGAAGGGCGCTGGCGAGTGATTCCTTTCCACTTGCTTCCTGATTGGCTAAAGGACAATGACTACTTACTACATGGTCACCGGCCACCCATGCCATCTTTCCGAGCTTGCTTTGGAAGCATCTTCAGGATCCATACAGAAACTGGGAACATCTGGACACATTTACTAGGTGTGTTTCTCTTCTCAGTTACCAAATTATAGCTATTGTTAAATTACCGTATAACCTCTAATGAACCCCCCCCTCCTTAATTAATGCCCCCCCCCCATATTTCGGAAAAAAAATAATTCAAAATTAAAAAAAAAAAACTAACAGTCTGAACAGTTTTACATACCCCAGGTTTTCTATCCAAGTCCAGTATCCAAATCGAGTATGAATTCAATGTCCTGGGCTATCACAATCCGTCGATGCCTGCTCTGAATCACTGCTGTCAACCTCCTGCTCTGACTCTGATAAAACAATCTCTGTGACCACAGAGGCCGACCTGCACCACTAGCCTTTTTCTGCCCGGCTGCCAAAGTTTCAATTTTGTGGTTTTTGTTGGCACCATTCACAGACTCGTTTACGATCGATCTTGTAGAGTTTAGAAGCAAAGTGTTTTCCTTTCTCCTCTGCTGTTTTTATGACTTTTAGCTTAAAACTCGCAGTGTAGGATTTGTGTTTTTCAACACGTGTGTCCATCTTTACGATTAGAAACAGAATGATCAGATCAAATTATCTGGGAGGCGCGTGACTTCTGCAAAAAGGGAGCTTTATGCAAAGTGAGTGACGTAACAGTGGTTGGCGAAAAGATCAAAGGTGTCAAGCCAGCTGACACGCGAGCTATATCTGGGCTGTTTCCTCGCCGAATGAACACCTGCATTACCGTATACACTCCAGTAAGTGCCCCAAATAATAAAAAAATCAATTTTTAAAAACACTTAATTCGACGACTTTTCACCTAGAAAACGTATGAAAGTTAGGGAAAATTAGTAGGGCAGTTATGTTAGGGTTTGAAAAATTCGATCAACTGTTTGGTTTTTTTTGTATTTTTTAACCCCTAATAAACGCCCCCCCCCCCCCTTGAAAAATGTAATGCCCCCGGGGGCGTTCATTAGAGGTTATACGGTATCTCCTTAAGACTCTCAGATTTTATGTTCAAGCCTTTGACGTTATTTTGACTCATACTATAGAGGGATTTCACTGACGTCACCCGAAACCGGAAGTAAACAGACCCTGCGCCATTTTGGAAGACCAACAAACTCGTGATTAGGGGGAAATAACGGCAGCGATATGTGAACCCATGAGAATAAAGTGGAGTGGCAAACGACTTAAACAAACAAATCTGAACTGTTTTATTTATGATTTATTGGCCCAACAGTAGACTTGAAAGAAACCTGTGTGAGACTTGGCAAAAAACTGTGGATATAATGGATAAGTCTGTGCATGATCTGCGGACACTTTGAGGTAAGCAAACGCAAGAAATTCAGATTTAAAACATGCTAAATTGGCCCCAAGTTGATAACTGGATGAGGAGCAAGCCTCCCAGACTTCTACAATTTAATAATAATAATAATAATAATAATAATAATTTAGGATGGTTTGGGGCTTGCTCTCCCTCCTATTATATAAATAAAGCATAGTTGTTGTGTAGGCATATATCATAAATACATATGTATAATGGATAAATTAACCTAAATTATGGATACCTTAATAGTAACAAAAAGTATTAATTTTTCAACTGAAGATATATTATTAAAAGATATCAACAAGATTACCTTGGCCATAACTATGTGTAGGTTATTCTTAATAACAGCTGTAATATCACGAACCAAGTCACTAACAACATAATTGTAAGCCTGTAGCCCTTTGTAGGCTTTCAAGTCATCAGCAGTGTAGGCACTGGATGTAAACAATAAATAGTTTACAATGTCTGGGTAGCAAACAGATGGCAGAATTGGTGTCAGGTCCTCCTTATGTTTCCATTCTCCCTTGCCCCGAGTCTTATCATATGGGTCAAACCCATCAACCACAGCCAGTTTCTCCACATACCGTGCCCTTTCTGCAGCTGGTAATGTACTCGCATAACCAGAATTATCAGCCATCGTGTCACTTTACTCTCGCTCGTACTTTGTTTTATATTGTGAGTGCATGTACGGTACTTGGTCTTCCAATATGGCGCCTAACAAAATCTCGCAGCGCGGTGACGTCATGCGGTAGCCCTCTATAGTATAAAGTTGTTTTTAAGGTGAAAGTTTGAGAACACCTGACGTGATTTCATGTTGTAAAAATGTAGTAAGCTGTGGGTCGTGTGTCCCCCCCCGCAGGTTTGATCCTGTTCCTCTGTCTGGGCACTCTGACCATGCTGCGGCCAAATGTGTCGTTCATGGCTCCTCTGCAGGAGAAAGTGGTGTTCGGGATGTTTTTCCTGGGCGCTGTGCTCTGCCTCTGCTTCTCCTGGCTCTTCCATACAGTCTACTGTCACTCAGAGAAAGTGTCCAGAACATTCTCGAAGTGAGTCTGTGTGTGTGTGTCTTTGTTGGAAAGTTGAATTTGTTCATTTATGCATTTATTTATTAGCTGCTTTTTTAATATGTTAGGTGTTAAAGGTGCCACTGAACATGGTGTTTTCAAGCCATTAAAACTCATGAATGTATCTGGACATGTTTTCCCTCATAAAAAGCCAGGATCTAGCGATAAGAATGATTCAGAAATTGGAAAAACCCACATATTTTACTGCAAAAACTTATAGCATTTCTTTTGATTTGCTTTGTCATATTGTCAGTTATTCATTTAATAATCCTAACTAATTATACTCTAGCAATCATGATTTTGTTCATTACTTTGCTACCTTAGTACACAGATATTGCTGCAGTTACAACCAGTGTTTCAATTTAAAAACACACACACACACACACACACACACACACACACACACACACACACACACACACACACACACACACAGCCAGAGACCTTTTGTAAGAATGTGTGTGGGGTTTTTTTTTTTGAAAAAGAGATCAAGTGACTGAAAGAGCAATGCACTGAAGGTTTTGCTTTCAGTGCAGAATGTTCTTGTTACTAATGGAAAAATAGTTTATGTATTGTAACAGCAATTTGCATAATTAGAATCGGACGTCCAAGCAAAGTTTCCCATGTGTTCTATCACACTAGAGGTGTATTTTTGCTTGTGCTTGCCTGTGAATATGTTGGTTCTATTTCTCAAAATTGAAAGAAATTAGTAACTTATTAATTTAGCAGCACATGTTAATGAATGTGGCCTAAATTTGTCCCGCAAACTTTAAATCTGATTTGTTCTCACCTGCCTAAAAGTTAAAACTACCCATACCTGGAATTTTTTTTTTCTTCTCCTCTTTTCCCCTTTGGTTCTGTGGTACACTAGTCCTGACGCATGCCTTCCAATTACACCTTTTGAGTGAATGGTCACTTCAGTGTACACTGTAAATATGGTACTGATTTTTCAGCCTGTGTGTTTATGCATAACTTTTGATTTTATTTTTTGCCTGTGTTTAGGTTGGATTACTCGGGTATAGCTTTGCTGATAATGGGCTCATTTGTGCCATGGCTCTACTACTCGTTTTACTGCTCTCCACAGCCACGCCTCATATACCTCTCTGTGGTGTGTGTGTTGGGCATTGCTGCCATCATCGTGGCACAATGGGATCGTTTCGCCACTCCACGCCACAGACCTACACGTGCAGGTAAGGGACTGACTCAGTACTATGACCGCAGTCTGTACAGGCATACCTGCTCACTTCTGCCTTAACAACATGCACACATCTTATCTTTAGAAAACTGAAAGAATGAAAGGTGCTCCTTGTATAAATCAATCCATTATCTATGCCGCTTCTCCGTCAGGGTAGTGGTGGGAACTGGAGATGGTCCCGGCAGACTTTGGGTGAGAGGGATGGTACATCCGTCGCAGGGCTAACACAGAGACGAACAGCCATTCATACTCATATTCACACCTATGGGCAATTTAGAGTAGCCTTTTGACCTAATCTGCATGCATGTTTATTTATAATGTGGGGGAGGGACTCAAACACCTGGAGAAAACCCATGTAGGAAGCAGGAGTACATGCAAACTCCACATAGCAAGACCCCAGTCGGCCAAGAGGTTCAAACCCAGAACCTTCTTGCTGTGAGGCCACACTGCTAACCACTGCACCACCATGCTGCCCTTTAAATCTCAAAATTAACAATACATATCAATAAATGTAATGATAATTAAGGTGGGTGGGTTTTTTTTTTCTCCCCTTCAAATTTAAAGTTCACTTACAAATCTCATCTCATCTCATTATCTCTAGCCGCTTTATCCTTCTACAGGGTCGCAGGCAAGCTGGAGCCTATCCCAGCTGACTACGGGCGAAAGGCGGGGTACACCCTGGACAAGTCGCCAGGTCATCACAGGGCTGACACATAGACACAGACAACCATTCACACTCATATTCACACCTACGGTCAATTTAGAGTCACCAGTTAACCTAATCTGCAAGTCTTTGGACTGTGGGGAAAACCGGAGCACCCGGAGGAAACCCACGCGGACATGGGGAGAACATGCAAACTCCACACAGAAAGGCCTTCGCCGGCCCCGGGGCTCGAACCCAGGACCTTCTTGCTGTGAGGCGACAGCGCTAACCACTACACCACCGTGCCGCCCTCACTTACAAATATTGATGAATATTTTATGAAAGCTTAAGAATTGTAATGGTGATAACTGAAGTAAGCGGTCTGCAGCTCAAGGCTATAGTCCAGCACAGTTTTGTGGTTTTCCTGTTCAAATACACACACATGCTTTAGCATGCAGGAAATTACCCTGCTTATTAGGTGTGTCTTGAAACGAGAAATTAACAAACTGTGCTGTACTCTGCGGTACTTGATTTGTTCATGTCTGACCCAAGTTCTGCAAATTAATAGTGGTTGCTTCAGGCAATGTTTGAATTATAACAAAGCAGTACACACCCTCTTTCTATTAATGTTTATTCTACTTGGTACGAAGATTATATGGGTTGTCAAGCCAATTACTACTCCTAGTTCCAAGATGAGTTATCTTGTATCATAGACTCTTATCTAGGGTGATGGGTTTTTTCATTGTTTCCCCCAAACATTGGAATGAGCTCCTTCTCTATATTAGGTCTTCTCTCTCTCTCTCATGTTGTTTTTTTTAAATAGCGTCTAAAGACCCTTTTCTTTTCCTCCACCTTATCTTTTCCACATACAAATTACACAAGGTGTAACTGTATGTCGGGTGGTGGTTAAAGTTGCTGTCTAATTTGGTGTGTAGATCTTGAATGCCCACTTTTCGCACACACTAATCAAATTCATATGGATTTCTGAAAACTAAAATCTGACCAAGCCAAATATGCAGTTTTACTCAAATGCATCGTGCTGCAGATGATTGGGGGGTTTGCTTTTTCTGTTTCATGTATTCTTTAAGCATTATCAGAGCACTGTCTTCAGTCTGCTGGTTTATTTTGACCCAGGGAAAATTATAATAGTCTTGTGTGCATGTTTCATTAGAGAGCAGCTTCTATATACCGGTTATGTAGATCAACAAGAATTAAATGCATCATATCTATACTGAGAACATGCAATAATCTGAAGAACATGAAATGAACCTTATTAGACTGTGTGAAATTCTCATCACCTGCTTTACATAAAATAAAACTGACAGTGTTTACTGTGTAGCTGTGAGTACATGTTTCGTGAGTTGTTTCCATTTGTAAGTAACTGCAGATTCTCTCTATGCGAGCTCGTTGGAGAGAATGAACAGAGGCCAGAGGTTCACTTTTGTTAACGAAAAATCACCTTGATTTATTGATGGTGCATCCAGCTTACAGTAACTGTAATATCCACCTACCTCTGAATTCATGCTGCTTTTCAACTGTTCTTAATGTGCTCAGGTGTGTTCCTTGGCCTGGGGCTGAGTGGCATAATTCCTACAATGCACTTCACCATCGCTGAGGGCTTTGTGAAGGCCACAACAGTAGGCCAGATGGGTTGGTTTATCCTAATGGGTGCCATGTACATCACTGGAGCTGGCCTGTATGCGGCACGCATCCCTGAACGCTTCTTCCCCGGGAAATGCGATATCTGGGTAAGGCATCATTCTCAGGCTCAATAACATGATTGTAAATTTCAGTCAATTAGTCATGCTACATTTATCAGTGTACCATTTTCTCACATATTTATGCATTCACACAGTGTTCAGCATCAAGTCAAACATCGAGCCACAAAACCAATTCTTGCCATATTTCGTAACCAAATTAAAGAGTGCACTTAAAGAACTCTTAGCTGTGACTTGATAGATGTAGTCTCTAGTAGGCATGTAACAATTCACCTGATATTTTCCCATGATATTTTTGAAAAAATTAAAGCACGACGGCCTTTCAATTTCATAAAATCTGTGAAATGTAGTTCCCTCTGAAATTTGGTCATTGTGATATATGTTTATTTCTGTAATATCTCCCAAAATATCAGACCACTCTGTGGCTGGGAAGTTATTTAATTTGAGGGGATTCTCGAGCAAATAATGCGCATGAAATCGCTCGCTTCATGCAGTAAAGCAGACCGAGGAAGTCCGTGTGCACATGCACAGGTTTACCTTGACCGTGCACTGACCGTTAGATCATTCTGTCGCTAAACGAACAGCTGATCACACCGATATTTATTAGTTTGGTCCTGTTTCCTTTCCGTCGCAACATAACAGCTTTTCTTCTCACTTTCCGCTACTGAAGTCGGTCTTTCACATTTCATTCGCGCGCTCACATCCTCCATTTTTCTCTCCTGTTTCAAATTTGTATCCCACAGTGTCTTGCGCGAAAAGGGAAAGCCCACCACATGATGCATGACGTAGTATCTTTAATTGGGTCATGGTGAAGCGGGCAAAATTGGCGGAGAATTTGGGGCCATGTGGCTGTAAATTCATTAATTGTTCCATTTTTAAAAAATAATAAAAATTGGAAGTCTGTGATTTGAATTCAGTAGCGTTTGGTCCATGAAACAAAACTAATTGGGTGTCAGGGAAAATTATTTTTATGACCTACACTTGAAAAATCTGAAAGGCAGTTTATCTTTCAATGAAGAGAAATTTTATTACCCAAAAAAAAATGCAATATCTTTTTTCCTATTCTTTATCAGCTTGATTTTCTTTTATTTAAAATTTTTCATTTTCTTCATAAACATCATAGCCTATTAACTAAAATATTCCTTTTATTAAAAATGAAAAGTTTAATAAAATGGGCCTGAATAAACTTTTGTCCTGCTTTCATTTTTCTTCTCTTTAGCTTTCAGCAGTTTGTAAAAAGAGAGCTCTGATTTATTGTTAAATCTGTTTGTACAGTCAGTGGCACAACAGCTCTTTACTGTTTTAGATTCTTTTTGTGTGTGTGTGTGTGTGTGTGTGTGTGTGTGTGTGTGTGTGTGTGTGTGTGTGTGTGTGTTTTCACAGCATTAGAGCTGTGTTGCTTCTGCCTAGGATGAAGTCACATGCATTCCAAGTTATTGTACTGTCTAAACAATGTAATTATAGCAAGGATAAACTACGCAGTCTGATAATTGTGATTTTTGTTTTTTAATTCATCAAATTTGTATCACGATTTATCATCACACAGTATATTGCTACATGCATAGTCTCATACGAATTTTTTTTTTTTTCCTTCTCAGTTCCAATCTCATCAAATATTCCATGTATTGGTGGTGGCTGCAGCGTTCATTCATTTCTACGGCATCTCCAACCTGCAGGAGTTCCGCTACGGCCTGGGAGGGGGCTGTACAGATGACTCCCTCCTTTAAACAACTCCATCCTTCTCTCCGCTTGCTTTCCACTCATCACTTCTGATGAGCATTTTGAACACTTTCTGGATCAGTTGTGGTTGGAAAGAGCTTTGTATTACACTGCCTACCCTGCACTCACTGATCATAAATTGTCCTAAGATTGTTATTGACTTTAAGGGATTATTATCTATATTTTAAAAGGTTTATACAATCATCAATGTGTTTTATTGTTGTAATACTTGAAGACATAAGTAAATCTTACTACTTGGTTAAAGGAATAGTCCAGTGGTTTTCAACCTAATCTCTATTGATTAGCGTCGAGCATCTGCAGTATATGTGTCATTACAACAGGCAAGAATTGTGACATGGTTCCCTGTCATGAGAAAAGCTTGTTTACTCCAAACTTATCATGTTACAGTGACCCCGAGTGTGAGGAACGTGCTATATAAATGGAGCAGTTATAAAGTACAACAAGAATAAATATTTAAATTGCATGACTTTTATATTATAAATTCAAAACTCTTCATAGTAAAGATCGTACGATGAGACAGACATGAGAGGAAAGACTCAACTTGCTTACACTTTCATGGTTTTGTGGTATTCATGCCGAAAGGGAACTGAGGTACTTGTGTTTTTCTGTTTTATATTGGTAAAACAATACCACAAATTTTCCCTTCTGTTCTACAGAAGTACTTTTTTTTTTGCATCAAGTCTATTAAATGCCAACAAATCCTCGAGACTTTCATTATGTGCTTTTCAAGTTTTTCTTTTTTACCCATTCTTTTCTCAATACAGGGAAATGTAAATTCTTGATTGTGGTTATGAAACAAACACTACATATTTGGTTGAAAAAACATGGACTATTTGTTTAGGCATTTGTTCAGTTTTCAAGGCACTGTCACACTCCTGGGGGGGGTAAAATTATATCTCAAGAGGCATTTGATCATACACTGAGAGTTGTGTGAGCGGTGCTGCTTCCTGTCTTGTTCAGTCTATACACACTGTTGGATAAACACGCTCCAGATCTGAGAGCAGTAGCTATGACTTTTGGGCGGTGCAGGTATCTAGAACTATGGAAACAGGTATAAAATATTAACGTCTTTCATCTGCTGTAAACAATTTCATGTAATAATCTGTAGAGTTTGTGACAAAATTGAATTTTCCTAGATAAATTTTTAAATGTTGCCTTGGTCAATGCTGGCTTTGATTTTTTTTTTTCTTTCTTTAAGAAAAATGGTATATACAGACATAATATCCAGTTTAGTAAACTAGAGGTCCTGACTTAAAGTTTGAACATCAGTTTGTATTGTCATTAAAAAAGGGAGTGTCAGAAAGTCTGAATTTCCGAATTGTAACTGATGCTACCTTCATGGGCTCCCACTGGCTTCTGTTTCATTTATGAAGTCTTAATGTACCTTCACCGGCTCCACTAACATTACTTATTTTGCTAGTCTAGCTACTTCTATTTTCCAAACATTTCCACCATTGGTAAAATTGTACATAATGCCAGTCAGCACTTATTGCCTCATCACATACAGTATTACTAAAAGCTGGGAAATCATTATTTGTTCCTGAAATGTTCGAAGAACAGAGCGTTTTTATATCCCATTTGGTTTTCCAGGAAAGTTTTCCTTATTAAAATAGATAATTTGCATTATGTTGTGCATTTAAATAATATTGGCTGGCATTGAGTGGTCTATCAGATCTATTCCATTCAGCTAGCATGATATTGAACTCGTCTTCGATTTGTTCAGTATCATGCGAGCTGAATGGAATATATCTGATATACCATGAAAAAAGCCAGACAATTTATAATAATACAGAGACATTCCTTTTGGGTGTTCAACATGTCTTTTGAAATCTTCTGTACGTAATGAAGCAAACCTGGCATCCATGTTTATTTACAAATTATCACAGTCACTCAATAGCGTGGAAGTTTTACATCTCCAACGTGTGATGTCATGTCTTGACAACCATGCAATATCATAAACCATATTCAACGCTCATTCTCTATTGGGTAGAGTGACGTACTATACGTAGGATAAGTGATATGCTAAGAATATCGCATGCTATCAAACCAATTGAATGAAACCCGCTAGAAGGGAATAGAAGACGTTTTTATTCCATTGAAAAAGATTTCTGTATGTATAATAATTAAATAATATTGACTGGTACTGAGTGGTATATCGGATATAATCCATTCAGCTAGCATGATGTTGAACTCGTCTTCGACTCGTTTAATATCATACTAGCTGAATGGAATATATCTGATGGACCACAAAAAAAAAATCCAGCCATTATTATTACACATACACAGTCTCTTCATATCAGCATTCTTGAAGGCCAACGCAAGCTTCTCTGCGACTTGGTGCTGTTAGCACGGCAGTCCAGTCGCCTTCTAGCTGGTGTAGTGTTAGCAAAGGCCAATGCTAGCACAGTCAAGCCTATTATTATTATTATTATTATTATTTTCCCTGTATAATTTAGTTACTTTTAAAATCAACACTGACAACTACACACAATGGAGCGACCTGGCAGCCAAAATTCTCTCAAAATCTTCCACTTTTAATGAAGCAAACCTCGCGGCCATGTTTGGTTACCAACTGTCAGTGTCACTCGCTAGCGGGGAAGTTGTACATCTCCGACATGTCTCTTTTCCAGGTTTTCGATGTCTGTTGGTATATTTTTCTCATGTAAATATGCGTGAAGAAGATATAATGAAGTTTTGGTAGCCTTTCGGGTGTTCAGTGCATCTTCAGGTTCGGTTTATTTATTTAGTGCTTAAACCTAGCACTGGATTAGCTTCGTCTTTTCTCTTTCCCGGCTGACAAAGAAATGATTGTGCGCATGCACAGCAGAAAAGTTTTGTCATTGGATCTTCGCATGAGCTCCGATGTGTGACATTGTGTTGTCTTGACAATGTGCAATATAGTAACAATATTGCACACTCATTCTCCATTGGGGAGAGTGGCGTAATACATGTAGGATAAGTGATACTGTATGCTAATAACATTGCATGCTATTAATAAACCCACTAGAAGGGAATAGAATACATGTTTTTATTCCACGGAAAAAGTGGCCTGTATGTATAATAATATGGTTTAGAGAACGTTCTGGCAACCTTCAAATGATTTTAAACTCAGGAGCCTTCCACTAACCTGGAATGGTTTGGAGAACTTTTTTTTTCCCCAACTTTATTGAGTATCAATGAAAGGAAAATTACAGAATACATAGGACTACCCAAAGAGAAAAGTGCGAACAGGACTCTAAGTCCCATGCTAGGCATTTCCTTTTGACTAACTTTAAAAAAAATAGAACAATTAACTTGAAGAATTAAATAAAATTCAATTATGGTTAAAAAAAAATTAATAACTCGTGAACTAAGATCTATGAATAACAATCAAAAATAATCACTAGAGTTCAGACAAATAAAATCAAATAAAGTCACTAAGATTCGGTTTTTATCAAGTATGATGACAAGGACACTTGCGAACTAGTGACCAAGTACATATCAAATCAACAAATGTGTCCTCAAGCAAAGAGAAGTATTTATGCTTTAGAAACAATTTAAATTGAGAACAACTAGAAAAAATACTAGTTGGCGCCTCTTTACAGATGGCATTCCAGAAGCAAACTATCCTATTAAAGTAAGATGCTTGAAATGTAGTGGTTTTACAAAGAGATGTTTCAAGAACGATACTGGGGTTCTGAGTAAGACGAGTACATCTATGTTTGGTGAATTTGACAAAATCATGAACATTAAGGTTTGTTTGTCCATATAAAGATTTATAAAAGAACATCAAGTCCTTAATCTCTCTATCATAGCAGAGAGGGAGTAAGTCCAAGTTCTTTAGTTTTTCTTTATAAGTGGTTTCCCTAATCTTGGTCCTGAGGATCCATCTGGTGGCACGTTGCTGGACTCTTTCTATCTGTTCTTTGAGTTTAAACAGGCTGGGTGACCAAACCTCAGAAGCAGTCACTAGCTGAGATTTTACATGTGCTAGGTATAGTGTTCTTCTGCATCTTGCATCGGTCAGCATGTCCTCTTGAGCATACCAAGAAGTTTGTTAGCTTTGGCTGTGATGGTTCTAATATGCTTGTCCCAGTTAAGGTTGCTTGTAATGGTGACTCTGAGATCGTTTTCCTTTTGTACGCGTTGGATTACATCTATGCCAAGGTGGTAATCATACAGGTTTGGACTTTTCTTGCGTGTCACTGTCAGCAGCTTACACTTCGAGCCATTGAATTTGATGTTGTTGCTAAAGCTCCAAGCGTTAAGCCTTGACAGTGCATTCTGAAGATCTTCGCAGTCGCCATGGGAAGCAACTTTATGGAATATCTTGGTGTCATCAGCATACATAGCAGCCGTGGTTTTCTTGGGAATGACATCAAGAAGATCGTTAATGAACATGACAAAAAGAAGAGGACCCAAGATGCTGTCTTGAGGTACTCCAGAGGTGACTGGAGCCCAGGAAGATGCAAGACCATCGACAACAACTCTGAGAACGACCATTTAAGTAGTCCTCAAACCAGTTCAGGAGCATCCCACCGATGCCGTACAATCTTAGCTTACTTAAAAGGATCTTATGGTTGACTTTGTCGAATGCTTTGGCAAAATCTAGGTAGATAATATCTACTTGAGTGTTCTTGTCAAGGGATTCTCCAATAGTGTGGAGTATGGAGAGTAGCTGAGTAACACAAGAGCGATGTCTGAGGAATCCATGCTGTGCAGTGGTAATCAGGTTCAACATGTGGTCGTAGATTCTGTTGTAGACACAGCGTTCAAATACCTTGCTTATGATGGGCAGAAGCTAAAAAGGTCTATAGTTTTCAACTAGTTCCTTGGAGTCTCTCTTGTGGATGGGTGTGACATCAGCAGATTTCCACTCAGGAGGCAGACGACCAGTGCTCAATGAATGGTTAAAAAGAGCACAAATGCTAGGTGCAATTTCTTGACTGCATTCTTTTAGAAAGAGAGGAGGAATACCGTCAGGGCCGCAAGCCTTCATAACTTCCAAAGCACTCAAACAGTTCAGTACTTCATTCTCTGTGAGTGAGAGTTCGCGTAGTTCCTCGTTAACCTTTATAGGTAATGATGGCATTCCTACATCTGTGTTGAAATTCTTAGGAAGAAATATGGAGGAGAAGTAAGAATTGAAGAGTTGAGCTCTTCCATATGGAGTCTTGGAAGATTCCTGCTGGTAGGATATTATAGCGTTCTGATTTGTTCGATGACGAAGAATGGCTTTATGATAGCTCCAGAACACCTTGGAGTTGGTACTGAGTGAGATCTCAATTTTCTCCAAGTACTCTCGATGCTTCTGTCTGATCAAGTACTTGATGTTCTGGCTCAGAGCGTGTAATTTCAGCTTACGGGATTCAATTTTGTTTAAGTGATATTTCCTCAGTGCTTGATATTTCTTTCTTATCAGATGTCGAACTTTGCTATCAATCCAGGGAGGAGAGTGCACATCCTTTATTGTTTTAACGGAAATATGTTCAGCCACAGCAGATGTAAGGTTGTCGACTTCAGGAATAGGAGTGGCGTTGAATGGGGCATTGAGCAAGGAGCTACGTAGGTCTTTAAAGTTACCATGTTTGTAGTCATAAATTCATCGCTTAACTTGTCTGGGTCTTGAAAACTTCAATTTTAACTGAAATTCCACAAGGTGGTGATCGGTTGGAAAACCATGTTGCTCAGCAGATGTCGTGCGGACTCCCTGGACAATTTCAGGACAATTACAGAGCAGTAGATCAAGTTTGTTTCCAGCGATGTGGGTAGGCCCTTGGATGAACTGATGGAGAAAATTGTCCCCAAGAAGATGGCAGAAAGTATCCTCGTCTGCACGTCCCCCGGAGTTTGTGGGGGCTGATGAGTCAGTTCAATCAATGGCAGGCAGGTTAAAGTCTCCAACAAGGATAATTTGGCTGTATTCCAGTGCGCTTTGAAGTGCAGAGTTCAAGTAATGTAGGACATCAAGAGTGGAATCAGGAGGACGGTAAAAGGTGCAAAGCATCACAGATTTACAACGAGGCCTAACAAGTTCAACAACAACTAGTTCAGTGCCATCTCGTTCAAGATCTTGACGGCGAACAGATTGTATGTTGTCCTTGACTGCAATTAGAACACCTCCACCGGTTCTTCCATTCCTGTCATGGCAGTAGATATTGTACCCCGGTAGAAGTTCACTGTTCATTACGGTACTGTTCAACCATGTTTCACTGATGCAGACAGCGTCATAGTCGTTGCCGTACACAAGGTGCTGCAGTAAAGTGATCTTGCACACTTTCAGTGAGCTGTTTTCGTCCAGCGTCAAAAAGGACTTCAGGCTTCTGGTGTTCAAATAGGTGATGTACATGGTGATAAGCACAGTACTGAGTAATGTTAGGCCAGAATTGTATTGTATAGCATTACAATAAACAAGCTCTCACAAACTAGCATTGCAATAAACAAGCTCTCTCACAAACTAGCATTGCAATAAACAAACTAACCTACAAACTAGCATTACAATAAAGCTCTCACAAACTAGCATTACAGTAAACAAGCTAACCCACAAACTAGCATAACAGTAAACAAACTCTCACAGACTAGCATTACAATAAACAAGCTCTCTCACAAACTAACATTACAATAAACAAGCTCTCACTGGTTTATCCCCCCAGTCCATTTTATACACATCGACAGTGCGCAGCGCGCGCACGACCCTAATGTACACAGAAATACATATGCTGAATCATCCAGACACAAACCTGGTTGGCTATCATAATGTTCCCATTACCTTTGTATCTCATAAAACAGGACAGGGACATTGGCTTTCAAATAGATAGATAGATAGATAGATGGATTGATTGATTGATTGATTGATTGATTGATTGATTGATTGATTGATTGATTGATTGATTGATTGATTGATTGATTGATTGATTGATTGATTGATTGATTACTTTATTAATCCCCAAAGTGAAATTGCAGTGCTGCAATAGCAAATTCAAATGAATCATGAAAACCCTCATACTTACACAAAACAGACAATGAGGTAGGTTATTAAAAAAAAAGTATTTATAAATTATATATCTATACAAACCATGTATACTACTAGGTAAGAAATACACTAAAAATAGTATAAATAAAATAATAATAATAGAATTAATCTGAATATATATATATATATATATATATATATATATATATATATATATATATATATATATATATATATATAAAATTACAGAGGGCAGGAAAGACTTCCTGTAGCTGTCCTTGTTACAGCGGAGTTGAAGGAGCTTCTAACTGTAAACATTTTCCTGTCTGACCAGTAGGTCGTGCAGGGGATGTAAAATGTGATCCATTATGTTGAGCAGTTTGTGCAACTTCCTTTTCTCAACAACCAACTCTAAGGGCTCCAAAGTCATCCCCAGAACAAAACAGCCTTCTTTATCTACTTGTTCAGTTTTTTAGTGTCACTGGCTCTGATGCTGCTGCCCCAACATATGGCTGCAAAGAAAATTGCACAAGCAACAATAGACTAGTAAAAGATGTGCAACATGTTTCTGCACACATTAAATGAAAGAACCTGAGGTTCCTCAAGAAGTCGAGTCTGCTCTGTGTCTTCCTATAGACAGCCTCAGTGTTGTATTTCCAATCCAGTCTGTTTTCAAGGTGAATACACAAGAATCTATATCCCTCCACCATTTCATCCTCTTCCCCCAGGATGGAGATTGTGTTCGATCCACATTACATTACAGGCATTTAGCAGATGCTCTTATCCAGAGCCACGTACAACATACCCAGAGCAGCCCGGGGAGCAGTTAGGGGTTAGGTACCTTGCTCAAGGGCACTTCAGCCGTTCTTGCTGGTCCAGGAAATCGAACTGGTGACCTTTCGGGGCCAAATCTAGTCTTGGTCCTCCTCCTAAAACCACAACTATCACATAATAATAATCCATCCATCCATAATATGTAACTGCTTATCCTGTGCAAGGTCGTGGGCAAGCTGGAGCCTATCCCAGCTGACTATGGACGAGAGGCGGGGTACACCCTGGACAAGTCGCCAGATCATCACAGGGCTGACACATAGAGACAAACAACCATTCACACTCACATTCACACCTACGGTCACTTTAGAGCCACCAGTTAACCTAACCTGCATGTCTTTGGACTGTGGGGGAAACCGGAGCACCTGGAGGAAACCCATGCAGACATGGGGAGAACATGCAAACGCCACACAGAAAGTCCCTCGTCGGCCACGGGGCTCGAACCTGGACCTTCTTGCTGTGAGACGACAGTGCTCACCACTACATCATTGTGCTGTCCATAATAATAATAATAATAATAAGAAGAAGAAGAAGAAGAAGAAGAAGAATTAGATGGGCACTCAGTAGAGTGCATACCTCCACCAGGCTACATATTATCAACATCAAAATCAAATCACTTCAACCTAGAATAATACTAAAGCTGTCCACCAAATTTCATCAAAATCTAATCAATTGTTCCTTGGCCTATGGCCCACCTTTCCTCAAAATTTCATCAAAATCCATTCATTACTTTTTGAGTTACATTGGAAACAGACAAACAAATGGAGGTGAAAACATAACCACTTCTAACAAAGTTGACAGAAATAATAATAATAATAATAATAATAATAATAATAATAAGTATTTTGTTGGTGGCATCATATCATATATAGAGTAGGCAAAAATTTATCTGCAGATTAATCAAAGAAAAAAAAACAACATTTGCCATTCAAAACATCATGGAATGATCCATATATTCATTGCAAATAGACAAAACACGACAAACAGGGTCCAGGATATGAGCCAGTGTTATCTTGTCCAATGCAAAACTAAATCTCTGCTTTGGAGACTTTCATTACACTCCAATCATTTTGGTGATGGAAACAAACAGAGTTTGTACATAAAGCTCATCTCATTATCTCTAGCCGCTTTATCCTTCTACAGGGTCGCAGGCAAGCTGGAGCCTATCCCAGCTGACTACGGGCGAAAGGCGGGGTACACCCTGGACAAGTCGCCAGGTCATCACAGGGCTGACACATAGAGACAAACAACCATTCACACTCACATTCACACCTACGGTCACTTTAGAGCCACCAGTTAACCTAACCTGCATGTCTTTGGACTGTGGGGGAAACCGGAGCACCTGGAGGAAACCCATGCAGACATGGGGAGAACATGCAAACGCCACACAGAAAGTCCCTCGTCGGCCACGGGGCTCGAACCTGGACCTTCTTGCTGTGAGACGACAGTGCTCACCACTACATCATTGTGCTGTCCATAATAATAATAAGAAGAAGAAGAAGAAGAAGAAGAAGAATTAGATGGGCACTCAGTAGAGTGCATACCTCCACCAGGCTACATATTATCAACATCAAAATCAAATCACTTCAACCTAGAATAATACTAAAGCTGTCCACCAAATTTCATCAAAATCTAATCAATTGTTCCTTGGCCTATGGCCCACCTTTCCTCAAAATTTCATCAAAATCCATTCATTACTTTTTGAGTTACATTGGAAACAGACAAACAAATGGAGGTGAAAACATAACCACTTCTAACAAAGTTGACAGAAATAATAATAATAATAATAATAATAATAATAATAATAATAATAATAAGTATTTTGTTGGTGGCATCATATCATATATAGAGTAGGCAAAAATTTATCTGCAGATTAATCAAAGAAGAAAAAACAACATTTGCCATTCAAAACATCATGGAATGATCCATATATTCATTGCAAATAGACAAAACACGACAAACAGGGTCCAGGATATGAGCCAGTGTTATCTTGTCCAATGCAAAACTAAATCTCTGCTTTGGAGACTTTCATTACACTCCAATCATTTTGGTGATGGAAACAAACAGAGTTTGTACATAAAGCTCATCTCATTATCTCTAGCCGCTTTATCCTTCTACAGGGTCGCAGGCAAGCTGGAGCCTATCCCAGCTGACTACGGGCGAAAGGCGGGGTACACCCTGGACAAGTCGCCAGGTCATCACAGGGCTGACACATAGACACAGACAACCATTCACACTCACATTCACACCTACGGTCAATTTAGAGTCACCAGTTAACCTAACCTGCATGTCTTTGGACTGTGGGGGAAACCGGAGCACCCGGAGGAAACCCACGCGGACACGGGGAGAACATGCAAACTCCGCACAGAAAGGCCCTCGCCGGCCATGGGGCTCGAACCCAGGACCTTCTTGCTGTGAGGCGACAGCGCTAACCACTACACCACCGTGCCGCCCACATAAAGCATGTTGTAAACAAAAATGAGCTCAAACTTATTTTCTATAGTAAATGTGAACTTTAAGAAATGTTAACAAATATTTCAACTCATGCTGAACATACCCATGGGTGAGCATGAACATTTGGTGAACCTTCTTTGTCAGTTTTTATATAACCATAAGAAAATGTTGTGTTTTAAAGTTCCCAGAACATTTTGGCATCAGGCCTGAACTTTGTTAGCCAAAATAAAACTTTCCCAGGATGTTATGAAATGGTTCCCCCCAAAAAAATAACCAAATGGAAACCAAATACTAAAGCCTTCTGTTCTTGCTGAGCACTTAGTGCTAATGATGTGTTACGGATGTGTCAGTGACATAGGCTGAGAAATAGCATCAATCTGGGGGCATTTCACTCTGTGTCACTGAGATGCCACATGAATTTACAGTCTGGGTTAGAAAAAAAATCAAGCTTAGCCTCACTTCTTCATATCCTTTTATGTTATATGGACATGAGTATTTTACTGGGAAATACACCACTTGTATTTTTCATACGAGCTACATCTGGGACATGGAGAACCAAAACCGTGATTTAAATCTCTATATGTCATTCATGAGGAAATCAATTAATAGTTTTGATAAATTTGGGTACTTTTGTCTGTGAATGTGTTTATAGAATAAAAAGAACATCACACGTTGGCTTGAAGACATGAAGTTTATCTTCTCGTGTTGAAAAACTCATTTTTCAAATTAAATACATCACGGATCTGAGTAACATATTTAAATAATATTGGCTGGCGTTGAGTGGTCTATCGGATATATTCCATTCAGCTAGCATGATATTGAACAAGTCGGAGACAGAGACACTCTCTTCATATCAGCATTCTCGAAGGGCAATGCTAGCTTACCCGCAAGTTGGTGCTGTTAGTGCGGCATTGAAGTCACCTACAGCCGCTGTAGCATTCATCAACACAGCAGTGAATTCACCTTCCAGCCGCTGTAGCGTTCATCAGTAGCAGCGGCTAACAACCAAAAAACTCCAGACTCTTCTTCCATGCACACTCACCACAGTATTTTTCACTCATACTTAATTATTTTCCCTGTGTAATTTACTTAGTTACTTTTTAAATCAACATCGGCAACTACACACAACAGAGCGACCTGGCAGCTAAAATTCTCTCAAAATCTTCCGCTTTTAACAAAGCAAACCTCGCAGCCATGTTTGTTTACAAACTGTCACGGTCACTTGCTAGCGCATTAGTTTTACATCTTTGACATGTCTCTTTTCCAGTTTTTCGATGTCTGTTGGTGTTTTTCTCTTGTAAATATACATGAAGAATATCTAATGAAGTTTTGGTAGCCTTTTGGGTGTTCAGTGCGTCTTTAGTTTCAGATTTCAGTTTATTTATTTTGTGCTTAATTATAGCATAGCTAATCCTAGCAGTAGCACTGGATTAGCCTTGTCTCCTCTTTTTCCCGGCGGACAAAGAAATGATTCTGTGCATACGCAGCAGAAAAGTTTTATCATTGGATTTTGCATCAGCTCTGACGTGTGATGTCATGTTGTCTTGACAAGGTGCAATATTGTAATGATATTACATGCTTATTCTCCATTGGGTAAAGTGACGTAATACACATAGGTTAAGCGATATGCTAATAATATTGCATGCTATCAAGCCAAATGAATGAAACCCGCTAGAAGGGAAAAGAATATGTTTTTTTCCATAGAAAAAGTGTCCTGTATGTATAATAATTCCCGATATTTCACTCTGATGACGTCACTCACAGTGTTTTCCCGCTGACTTGATGCGCGTTGTCATAATGGTGAACCGGTTCAAAATTAAAATTATTTTGATTAACTGGTGGGGTTTTTTCTTGTGGATGTGTTCACATAATATAAATAACATTACACGATGGTGCAAAGACATTAAGTTTATCTTCTCATGTCGAAAATATTTTCACTCATTCACTTCACTCACTTGTGAATATGTTCACCACTTGAAGATAAACTTCATATCTTTGTGCAACTATGTAATATCCTCTATGTATGATTTTCTTATGATTATTGGTGGTTGCTGTTGTACTTGGTTCCACAAAAGTCCAAAATAATCTACCTTAAACTCCTTCTCCCACCTTACTAGCAGATATATAACTTCAGTCATAAAAACACAGATACTGTATGTGTTATAACTTGTGAAAAGTGATTCCTTTTCTTGCTTGGTCAACTATTCTTGTGCCCAAATGTAGCACAGTGTAGAAAACCTTCGTTAATTATCAGTCCCGCTGAGAAAGAAGTGGCAGCAAAGCTGGGTAAATAGACAAGAAGATGTTTATATGCAATCTATCCAAAGGTAGGTGGTGGGATTTTACACTAAAGAGGAATAGTTATAAGGATAAAAATAGGACATACAAGACAACATGAATAACTGGAGTTAACAGGGAAACATCGACCAGGAATCTGTGACCACTGTCCAGTAACTGAGAGTCTGGGTGGCACGGTGGTGTAGTGGTTAGCAATGTTGCTGCACAGCAAGAAGGTTCCTGGTTCTAACGTCACGGCTGATGGGGGCCTTTGTGTGTGGAGTTTGCATGTTCTCCCCATGTCTACGTGGGTTTCCTTTGGGTGCTTCGGTTTCCCCCACAGTTCAAAGACATGCAGATTAGGTAAAATACCCACCCCCTGGGGTTTGTACAAGACAGTGCATACTTATTGCCAGTCCCAAGCCCGGATAGATTGGGGAGGGTTGCGTCAGAAAGGGCATCCGGTGTAAAAACCTATGCCAAATCAAATATGTGGAACAGATCCGCTGTGGGGCGGCACGGTGGTGTAGTGGTTAGCGCTGTCGCCTCACAGCAAGAAGGTCCGGGTTCGAGCCCCATGGCTGGTGAGGGCCTTTCTGTGCGGAGTTTGCATGTTCTCCCCGTGTCCGCATGTGTTTCCTCCGGGTGCTCCGGTTTCCCCCACAGTCCAAAGACATGCAGGTTAGGTTAACTGGTGACTCTAAATTGACCGTAGGTGTGAATGTGAGTGTGAATGGTTGTCTGTGTCTATGCGTCAGCCCTGTGATGACCTGGTGACTTGTCCAGGGTGTACCCTGCCTTTCGCCCGTAGTCAGCTGGGATAGGCTCCAGCTTGCCTGCGACCCTGTAGAACAGGATAAAGCGGGTAGAGATGATGAGATGAGATGAGATGAGATGAGATGAGATGAGATGAGATCCGCTGTGGCGACCCTGAATGTAAGGGAGCAACCGAAAGAAAAAGATTTGCAGGCAAGAGTCAGAGGAAAGAAGCCATCATTCAGCATTGTGGAGAAAATAGGGCTCAAAGAAAAGAATGTTTGATGGACTTTTCCATCATAGAACCCCATCATAGAATGCGCACAGCCAGTGGTAGTAGCAAACTGCCCTGAAGAGGGCACTAATACAAGACAATGATGTAGATAGAAGAAGGATGGGTGGATCGATACCATAAAAGAGCGATATTTAGATCCTCATTGTTCAGTTTTGAAAATCGATCCTTATATTAGAAAATCGATACCAGATGCTGCTTTAAAGGGCTGATTTCATTCATTTCTTTTAATTTTTTATTCATTTTTAAAATTGTTGGTTAAGATAGGAACTAGTTTTCCTTCCTCCTTCTTTGGCAGAGAGGAAACACAGCATCATTTGGAGCTGTTTCACTATGTTGAACAACACTGAAGCAAAATGTGAAAACTTAGGTATTGTTGCAATACTGCAAATCTGTTGAAACGGTTAAAAAAAATTGCCACACAAAAGAGCACAACAAGGTACAGCAGAAGTGAAGAGAGGTGGAGAGAGCACAGGAAAACAGCCCCACTTCTGATAGAGGGAAGCACATTTCTCTCTCAGAGAGACAGGCTTTATCCAGGTAACCAGTGATAACAGATTCACCATTTGAAAAGTAAGCAGGAAATACAGGTTATTTCTTGACATGCAGAATATTGCAGTCACACATTTATCTTATTTCATTGATCCAGTATAACTATGTTTTTATTGTAATCATGGTATTGCTGTAGGATACAGAGTTAACGCCCAGGTAAACTATTGCCATGGGGCGGCACGGTGGTGTAGTGGTTAGCACTGTCGCCTCACAGCAAGAAGGTTCTGGATTCCAACTCAGTGACTAACGGGGGCTCTTCTGTGTGGAGTTTGCATGTTCTCCCCATGTCTGCGTGGGTTTCCTTGAGGTGCTCTGGTTTCCTCAACAGTCCAAAGACATGCAGCTAGGCTAACTGGCTACTCTAAATTATCCATAGGTGTGAATGGTTGTTTCTCAAGCCCAGAAATGGGAGTGTTGCAGCAGGAAGGGCCTCCGGTGTAAAACTATTCTCCAATTAACATGACATGTGGCTCAATAGGGTCCACATGGACCCCAACCTGGCAACAGTGCTGGGGAAGATGATGATGTAAACTATTGTTGTAACCTATGCAGCCAGCATGCTACTCAACACATTTTCAAAAAGAAAAACAAATACTTTATAGCTTACATTGCTCAGGATTTCTAAAACATAGATTATTTTAAAGGCATAGATTGCTAATAGGGGCGGCACGGTGGCGTAGTGGTTAGCACTGTCGCCTCACAGCAAGAAGGTCCTGGGTTCAAGCCCAGCGGCTGGCAAGGACCTTTCTGTGTGGAGTTTGCATGTTCTCCCCGTGTTCGCGTGGGTTTCCTCCAGGTGCTCCGGTTTCCTCCACAGTCCAAAGACATACAGGTTAGGCTAACTGGTGGCTCTAAATTGACCGTAGGTGTGAATGTGAGTGTGAATGGTTGTTTGTCTCTATGCGTCAGCCCTGTGATGACCTGGCGACTTGTCCAGGGTGTACCCCGCCTCTCACCCATAGTCAGCTGGGATAGGCTCCAGCTTGCCTGCCTGGTTGCTAATATCTTCAGGAAAAAAGCTATCTATAGTGAATATAACTCTTTTGTCAGCCATCATCTGAGCACAAATGTATCACTGTTATCGAATGGTCCATTACCCAAATTTCCAGTTAATGTGAAGCAATGTGTTGAACAATTTTGAGCTTATTTATGTGAAGAATAACTCCTGTGTTTTATTATTGTCATCATTAAACATGAAAAACAAAATAGAGAAGTCTTGTCTTTTATAGTTTTTCATAGCAGTGCCAAAGCTTTAAAATATATTGATATCTGCATCAAAAAGAGCAGAGGCGTTTTAAATGCGTCTCTGCTCTTACTCGTGTGTGCTCTCCAGGTGCATAGCTGCCCACTGCTCTGGGTGTGTGCATGTCTGTGTGTTCACTGCTTTTGATGGGTTAAATGAGGAGGAATTTTGTTCGCTGTGCTTGAGTGTACATAGGACCAAATAAAGGCTTCTTCTTCTTCATTTACCAATTTTAATAATCTCATCTCATCTCATTATCTCTAGCCGCTTTATCCTGTTCTACAGGGTCGCAGGCAAGCTGGAGCCTATCCCAGCTGACTACGGGCGAAAGGCGGGGTACACCCTGGACAAGTCGCCAGGTCATCACAGGGCTGACACATAGACACAGACAACCATTCACACTCACATTCACACCTACGGTCAATTTAGAGTCACCAGTTAACCTAACCTGCATGTCTTTGGACTGTGGGGGAAACCGGAGCACCCGGAGGAAACCCACGCGGACACGAGGAGAACATGCAAACTCCACACAGAAAGACCCTCGCCGGCCACGGGGCTCGAACCCGGACCTTCTTGCTGTGAGGCGACAGCGCTAACCACTACACCACCGTGCCGCCAATTTTAATAATAAAAATTACAAATATTTTCTGTTTTTGTATACACAAGAAGACTTCTAAAAATATCAGTATCAGGATACTAGTCCTAGTGTTACTTGGTATCGCCTATCTCTAATGTATCGTGTCAAGCGCCAGGGAAGAAAAAGAAGGAGGAGGAGGAGGAGAAAATTGCCCTCTCAAAGATGGCGGCGCCGTTGACACTGCCCTCTCAAAGATGGTGGTCGAAAATGTCCCTCTCAAAGATGGCGGCGCCGTTGACACCGCCCTCTCAAAGATGGTGGTAGAAAGTTGCCCTCTCAAAGATGGCGGCGCCGTTGACACCGCCCTCTCATAGATGGTAGTCGAAAATTGCCCTCTCAAAGATGGCGGCGCCGTTAACGCGCCTGTCCTCGGTGTTTACGTTCTTTTCGTTCCGGAGTGACATGCAGTGTTTTGATTGAGGAGAAGTTGCAGCTCCGTCCACTTTTATCCGTTTTACTTGCAATAGTTTGCGGAATTGAGGGAAGAATACACTTGATTATTTTGCTGAGGCGTTGTATTATCTAGCTCGTTCTTCCGGTAGAGGATGACTCTTCGGCCGGAGGGTGCAGCGCTAACGCTTAGCTACATTTACACCCCACACTGAGTGAGTGTGTGCGCGCACGCCTCTGCTCTTACCGGTGTGTATAATTAATGTGGGTGCGCTTTTTATTCGTGTGGTTTGGCCACATAATAGCTGATAAACATTTATTTTTTATTTGTGTAGTAGCCATGATGTGGTTCAGGTAGATAACAACAGGCTAGAGCGAGTAACGGCAATGTAGGCTGTCAGGTAGGAAGCTTTAGCTAACAGGCTAACCGGATATCTAGCAGAGACAGGACCTGCTGTGTGGCTAACTGTTAGCCCAACTGCTCCAGTGTCCACTGGCGAAGTGATTTTACTTTTATAATTACTAAATGTCTGCTAATTGTGTCATTTGTGACGTCTCAGGCCTTTAATATGAAAACAGTGATAACGTCATGAGCTGAATATAAAACCGGTGTGTTATTAAATGGCTAAGTGTTCTGTCTGAGTAGCCAGATAACTAGCCAAGTTAGGACACGACTTAGTGAACAGTAAGTCTCTCAAGACAGCTATGGCTTAAATTTTATATTTTAACTATTTTGTCCGTACGAGTTGAAAAATAAGCAAAGGTTTTACTTTTGAGAAGGAAATTTATGCATCCCTGGTTGTGTCAGTAATTATTATACTAGTTTGAGTGCATTCCAGCACACAGTGTACAGCTTGGCTATTTATTTATTTAATCCACTGCACATATTCCCTTCTTCTTCTCACACATTCATGTCATGACTCATCATCATCATCATCATCCTGTGACCTGTTTTTGCACATTCTGGGACATACTGGACAGCTTAGACTTCAAAACAACCCATGCATATACCCCTTAAATATGTCCACTTTTCAAATTTGTATATATATATTTTATTCTATTTATATAACTACTCTTTGTCTTTTGTATTCTTTTATCTTAGCTGTTAAGCATCAACAACCAAAGCAAATTCCTTGTATGTGAGAACGTACTTGGCAATAAATTCGATTCTGGTGTGTGCATGCATGCATGCATGTGACAAAGGCTCCTTCTTCGTCTTAATACTCCTGTCTCTGATATCATATTGAAGGTGTATAAAATGGAATTGAGGCATCTTAGACAGCACTGTACTCACACAGTATGCTATTGTTGAATTGTACTTTATCTGTGCTCACAAAAGTGAACTGTTTTTGTGCAGACGTGTATGGGTAATGAGAATGCAATCCACCATTTTATACTGAGATGTTTTGTTTTATGGTCACAGAGCCACATCATAGTTCATCATCCTGCACTGCCTGTGGAAGTGTCGTTCCCCCCCGTCGCCTGTTGTCATGGCGCCTAAGGACATCATGACCAATTCACATGCCAAGTCCATCCTGAATGCCATGAATGCCTTGAGGAAGAGCAACACGCTGTGTGACATCACCCTGAGAGTGGAGAACACAGACTTTCCCGCCCACCGCATCGTGCTGGCTGCCTGTAGTGATTACTTCTGTGCCATGTTCACAAGTGAGGTAAGTGCAAAGAACAGAAACGTTTGGTATATTGAGAATGTTGTATTGTTGAACTGGTCTGAAATTACTAGTGTAGGTGCTTTAATGGTGTTTTCATTCTGAAAGCATGACACATCTGCCACCTTCATACTTGTTTCACCTCTTCTAGCCACTAGGGGTAGTGAGAATCACCTGGATATTATCTTGTGCTGTTGGCCGTGCATGCTGAGACCTTGTAGCTACATCACAGCGATGCATGATATAGTATTCGATATATGTAAAAAGTTATCCCATGAAATTGAGTCATACATGAGCTGATCGCGCCGAGGCAGCTATATGCCATATACGACGAGATTGAGTGGAATAACTGTTTGTCTATCCACATTCACTGGATTTTGGGAAACAGAGCATTTTTATTTTTTGTGAATGTAGATAGAATATACAACCCTGATTCCAAAAACGTTGGGACAAAGTACAAATTGTAAATAAAAACGGAATGCAATAATTTTACAAATCTCAAACTGATATTGTATTCACAATAGAACATAGACAACATATCAAATGTCGAAAGTGAGACATTCTGAAATTTCATGCCAAGTATTGGCTCATTTGAAATTTCATGACAGCAACACATCTCAAAAAAGTTGGGACAGGGGCAATAAGAGGCTGAAAAAGTTAAAGGTACAAAAAAGGAACAGCTGGAGGACCAAATTGCAACTCATTAGGTCAATTGGCAATAGATCATTAACATGACTGGGTATAAAAAGAGCATCTTGGAGTGGCAGCGGCTCTCAGAAGTAAAGATGGGAAGAGGATCACCAATCCCCCTAATTCTGCGCCGACAAATAGTGGAGCAATATCAGAAAGGAGTTTGACAGTGTAAAATTGCAAAGAGTTTAAACATATCATCTACAGTGCATAATATCATCAAAAGATTCAGAGAATCTGGAAGAATCTGTGCGCGTAAGGGTCAAGGCCGGAAAACCATACTGGGTGCCCATGATCTTCGGGCCCTTAGACGGCACTGCATCACATACAGGCATGCTTCTGTATTGGAAATCACAAAATGGGCTCAGGAATATTTCCAGAGAATATTATCTGTGAACACAATTCACCGTGCCATCCGCCGTTGCCAGCTAAAACTCTATAGTTCAAAGAAGAAGCCGTATCTAAACATGATCCAGAAGCGCAGACGTCTTCTCTGGGCCAAGGCTCATTTAAAATGGACTGTGGCAAAGTGGAAAACTGTTCTGTGGTCAGACGAATCAAAATTTGAAGTTCTTTATGGAAATCAGGGACGCCGTGTCATTCGGACTAAAGAGGAGAAGGACGACCCAAGTTGTTATCAGCGCTCAGTTCAGAAGCCTGCATCTCTGGTGGTATGGGGTTGCATTAGTGCGTGTGGCATGGACAGCTTACACATCTGGAAAGACACCATCAATGCTGAAAGGTATATCCAGGTCCTAGAGCAACATATGCTCCCATCCAGACGACGTCTCTTTCAGGGAAGGCCTTGCATTTTCCAACATGACAATGCCAAACCACATACTGCATCAATTACAGCATCATGGCTGCGTAGAAGAAGGGTCCGGGTACTGAACTGGCCAGCCTGCAGTCCAGATCTTTCACCCATAGAAAACATTTGGCGCATCATAAAACGGAAGATACGACAAAAAAGACCTAAGACAGTTCAGCAACTAGAATCCTACATTAGACAAGAATGGGTTAACATTCCTATCCCTAAACTTGAGCAACTTGTCTCCTCAGTCCCCAGACGTTTACAGACTGTTGTAGAGAGAAAAGGGGATGTCTCACAGTGGTAAACATGGCCTTGTCCCGACTTTTTTGAGATGTGTTGTTGTCATGAAATTTAAAAATCACCGAATTTTCCTCTTTAAATGATACATTTTCTCAGTTTAAACATTTGATATGTCATCTATAGTGGTGCTTGAAAGTTTGTGAACCCTTTAGAATTTTCAATATTTCTGCATAAATATGACCTAAAACATCATCAGATTTTCACAGAAGTCCTAAAAGTAGATAAAGAGAACCCAGTTAAACAAATGAGACAAATATTATACTTGGTCATTTATTTATTGAGGAAAATGATCCAATATTACATATCTGTGAGTGGCAAAAGTATGTGAACCTTTGCTTTCAGTATCTGGTGTGACCCCCTTGTGCAGCAATAACTGCAACCAAACGTTTCTGGTAACTGTTGATCAGTCCTGCACACCGGCTTGGAGGAATTTTAGCCCGTTCCTCCGTACAGAACAGCTTCAACTCTGGGATGTTGGTGGGTTTCCTCACATGAACTGCTCGCTTCAGGTCCTTCCACAGCATTTCAATTGGATTAAGGTCAGGACTTTGACTTGGCCATTCCAAAACATTAACTTTATTCTTCTTTAACCATTCTTTGGTAGAACGACTTGTGTGTTTAGGGTGAACAGAACAGGTCTTGCTGCATGACCCACCTTCTCTTGAGATTCAGTTCATGGACCGATGTCCTGACATTGTCCTTTAGAATTCACTGGTATAATTCAGTGTTCCATCAATGATGGCAAGTTGTCCTGGCTCAGATGCAGCAAAACAGGCCCAAACCATGATACTACCACCACCATGTTTCACAGATGGGATAAGGTTCTTATGCTGGAATGCAGTGTTTTCCTTTCTCCAAACATAACGCTTCTCATTTGAACCATAAAGTTCTATTTGTGTAATAAGATTTGATAATCTTATAAATAAATCTTATATTTAAAAAAAGATAAATGTTGACAAAAAATGCTCCTATGTTTGTTGTTGTGAACGAGCGAGTCGCCAGAGGTCTGTAACTGGGATCCGTATCGTAGGATACGGACCCGCTCGCCAGCCAATCAGAGCGCGGGATTTGATGGAAACCGGACCGCGAAAAAAAATAAATAATTATATGACACGAGTATTTTACTGGGAAATATGCCACTCCTGTTTTTCATACAAACTACATCCAGGATATGGAGAGCAAAAACCATGACACTTATTATAACCGTATGTCACTTGTGAGGATGTTGAATTGTTTTGATAAATTTGTGTACTCTTTGTTGGTGGATGTGTCTATATAATCAAAAGAAAATCACACGGTGGCATGAAGATATGAAGTTTATGTTCTCATGTTGAAAAATATTTCACCACTTGAAGATAAAATTCATATCTTTGCGCCACCATGTAAAACACACATGAGCAAATTTAAACAAAATGAAGAAATTCAACTTTCCAACAAAGACATACACTGCTGTCAGACAGCCATGTTTCCCTTTGTTTTCTCCCCTTGTACATGTCAGACCTCATGTACTCTATATGGAGCTTTTGAATGTAATCTGAGCTACAGATAATCAGTCCTCCATAGCAAACCATAGATTCCTGTCATTTCCCATCTGTGGTGAATGTGTTTTTCATACTTTACTAGTGTTTCCCAAGGAGCACTACAGAACTCTCTACAGCACCCCAAGAACCCAAAGATGGGTACTAACTAACTGTACTTGCAGTGGCCATCTTGGATGGTTTCAGTATCCCTTGCACTGTATGCATCCAGCTGGTAGATTTAAATCCTGATTCAGAGTAAAATTTGACCCAAAGGTTAGAGTATATAAATCTTGTTAGTGGTAAATGCCCATGTCCAGAAACAACTAATAAGAAACCAAGAAAGCAATTCAGTGGTTTGTGGTTGATAGAACTACAGTTGTATAAGTAACTAGACAAGAATTTGTCTGTGCTTCGGGAAAAAGGAAACCAATTTACTCTCAATTAGCTTCAAATGGAAGCCGAAGGCCATTATTGGAGAGTCAATAAACATATAAAATATGTGACTATCCAGTAGGGATTTGAAAAACAAGGAATGCATCACAAATTATATTTAGGCTTTTAATTGTGTGTATATTTGGATTTTTTTTATGTCATCTGTATTAAACGTTTCAATATTTATTTACTCAGGGAATTTTTTTTTAATTTTTGTTGCTGCTATTTCACGTCGAATTTTTAGCTTGGTGAAGAACGACTCTGAGTAATGGAGTGAATAAGAACTTGTTGATGGATTATGGTAGTATCTTATTTACGTTAACACTGAACTTGCTAATACAATAAAAGTACGTTATTCACATTTGTGTTTGCGTGCTGTTAGATACATTGTGGTGTTTGTTTAGCAAATGACATGCAAAGTGTATGAGGGGGGGAAAAATAGAGGAAACCATTAGCGGACCTTTCTCAGCTATTTATGGGTCTTTGTAGTATGAATGAATGTAGCCTGTATAAAAGCGTGCAAAGCTCAGTGATGGTTCATAGCTTCATATTTTGTCGAGTTGACCCACTTTTTTGTAACTTGCCATTCATTGGAGAACAATACAGGCAGGGTTTAGGAGTCGTACTTCAGGTTTTTAGGTATTAGTAATGCATTTGGCCAGAGTTTTAAAATGTGTTTGTTTTCTTTCCTTGAAAGTGACCATACTCTAATCCTTACCTCTTAAACCTCAGATGTATTCTCCAAAACCCGATCCACTGTAATCCATTTCCTAGTGCATCTCATGACACACATTTTCCTTTTGTGACACAAATAATACCTTTTATTTCTACAACTAATCATTGTTGTGCTCGGCTTTGAAATGCTTGTCAGGAATTACACACAACAGACTGTGCAGTTATATGAAAATAATGCACTCCAGGGGTGGGTTATTTTTGTATCACAGCTTGGTCTGGAGGGTGTTATTCTATTACTTATGCAACATACCCACAATTAGTGTTTGATTTATTAATGAATGACATATTGAGCATTAGGTGGTGCAGCGGTTGGCTCTGTCACTTCACAGCGAGCAGGTTCTGGGTTCGAACCTGCTGGTTGACTGGGGCCTTTCAGTGTGGAGTTTGCATGTTCTCCTTGTGCCTGTGTGGGTTTCCTCCAGTTTCCTCCCACAGTCCAAAGATTTGCGGATTTAGTTAACTGGCTACTATAGAGGCTTTTCGCCAGTGTCTCAGATTTTTGTTTATTACGCAGCGTCTCCTATATTGCCAGGCAAACAAAGAAACAGCCATGACAGTTAATGAAAATTGAGCCGACTGCAGTCAGTACAATCCTCTGAAATGATTAAAAAAAATTATACCAGCAGATCACGTCACATCCAAAAGCTGAAACATGCAGGCATCACAGATCCATATAATTTACCCACAAATGTATTTATTTATTCTGCACACTGGTGTGTGTGTGTGTGTGTGTGTGTGCGCGCATATGTGTGTGCGCGCACAAGCTCATTGCTCACTTGTGTGTGTGTTTTACTGCTTCAGATGGGTTAAATGCAGAGGAGGAATTTTGCTGTGCCTGAGTGTACATGTGACAAAAAATAAAGGCGGCTTCTTAATTTACCCACGCATGTATTTATTCCACTTGAGAAGTGTACGGCAAACCAGCTACCTGATTTATTTGAGGCTTCTAACTACAGTACAGATGCCTACCAATATTTCGAGGCAGGTTTTGTGCCCGAATGTTATGGGAAATTCCTGATTAAAGAAAAATACACTGACTTCTAATAGTAATAAACAAGCCAGGGCCTAGATCTAGCATATTTTATGGTGCTGAGCCTCGTCTACATTATCAGTACATAATAAATATGCTGCTAGTCTAGCCAAGCATTAGGTCTAATAAAATATATCACATAGTGCAGTAGAGCTGCTAAGTATGACACGCTTGTATATGTACCAGTAGACTGTACTGAGTAGTGCCAGACCATGCAACCTGTTAAAAGCTTTATTATCTAGACCAAAGTTCTGTCCATGTTATGCCAACTTACGGACTTGTTGAATGTTAACTTGAGTACGCCGAGGCTAGATCTAGAGCTATGGGATTTTTATAACTGTATGGCCTCGAGCTAGAAAAAGTGTTGGGAGAAATAACAGGTGCACAGAGCTTTCATACTAACCTCATATATAAAATGTTCTGCACGCACATGGGAATGTTTTTGTCGTCCATTGCTCCCGTTTAAGTGCAGTTCACCATTTTTTTCTCGTCTTTCTGGGTTCGCCTGGAAGCAGTGAAAAGTTAAACCAGGCTCATCTCCACATCTGTTAATGCATCCAAAAGCACTACAGGTCTCTGGCGTTGTTCTTTTACAACCCTGATTCCAAAAAAGTTGAGACAAAGTACAAATTGTAAATAAAAACGGAATGCAATGATGTGGAAGTTTCAAAATTCCATATTTTATTCAGAATAGAACATAGATGACATATCAAATGTTTAAACTGAGAAAATGTATCATTTAAAGAGGAAAAATTAGGTGATATTTTTAAATTTCATGACAACAACACAAAGTTGGGACAAGGCCTTGTTTACCACTGTGAGACATCCCCTTTTCTCTTTACAACAGTCTGTAAACGTCTGGGGACTGAGGAGACAAGTTGCTCAAGTTTAGGGATAGGAATGTTAACCCATTCTTGTTTAATGTAGGATTCTAGTTGCTGAACTGTCTTAGGTCTTTTTTGTCGTATCTTCCGTTTTATGATGCGCCAAATGTTTTCTATGGGTGAAAGATCTGGACTGCAGGCTGGCCAGTTCAGTACCCGGACCCTTCTTCTACGCAGCCATGATGCTGTAATTGATGCAGTATGTGGTTTGGCATTGTCATGTTGGAAAATGCAAGGTCTTCCCTGAAAGAGACGTCGTCTGGATGGGAGCATATGTTGCTCTAGGACCTGGATATACCTTTCAGCATTGATGGTGTCTTTCCAGATGTGTAAGCTGCCCATGCCACACGCACTAATGCAACCCCATACCATCAGAGATGCAGGCTTCTGAACTGAGTGCTGATAACAACTTGGGTTGTCCTTCTCCTCTTTAGTCCGAATGACACGGCATCCCTGATTTCCATAAAGAACTTCAAATTTTGATTTGTCTGACCACAGAACAGTTTTCCACTTTGCCACAGTCCATTTTAAATGAGCCTTGACCCAGAGAAGACGTCTGCGCTTCTGGATCATGTTTAGATACGGCTTCTTCTTTGAACTATAGAGTTTTAGCTGGCAACGGCGGATGGCACGGTGAATTGTGTTCACAGATAATGTTCTCTGAAAATATTCCTGAGCCCATTTTGTGATTTCCAATACAGAAGCATGCCTGTATGTGATGCAGTGCCGTCTAAGGGCCCGAAGATCACGGGCACCCAGTATGGTTTTCCGGCCTTGACCCTTACGCACAGAGATTCTTCCAGATTCTCTGAATCTTTTGATGATGATATGCACTGTAGATGATGTGTTCAAACTCTTTGCAATTTTACACTGTCGAACTCCTTTCTGATATTGCTCCACTGTTTGTCGGCGCAGAATTAGGGGGATTGGTGATCCTCTTCCCATCTTTACTTCCGAGAGCCGCTGCCACTCCAAGATGCTCTTTTTATACCCAGTCATGTTAATGACCTATTGCCAGTTGACCTAATGAGTTGCAATTTGGTCCTCCAGCTGTTCCTTTTTTGTACCTTTAACTTTTCCAGCCTCTAATACCCCTTTTCCACCAAATCAGTTCCAGGGCTGGTTCGGGGCTGGTGCTGGTTCACAACTTGTTCAACTTGCAAGCCAGCTGAGAACCAGTTTGCTTTTCCATAGCTCGCGGTGCTAAGGGAAGCCACGTCCTTGCGTCGCTGTATATGTCAGTTACGTCGCTGTATACGTCAGTTACGTCGCTACATTTGCATAAACCTTGGCGCGAATATTGAAGCAAAATCAACACGGAAGAAGCAGCAGCAACAACAGCAGCAATAATAATAATGGATGACTTCGAGTTTGTACAGCTGCTGCTTCTCGTCGCTTAAAAATGGTGATCTTTCGCAGTCTTGTTATTGTTGTTGGTCTTAACAACCCCCCCCCCCCCCCGCTGACATAAGCGGTTCTTTCCTCTGGCCCAGCAGAGAGTTGGTGCTAGCCTGGAACCGGTTTTTCTGGCCCCAGAGCCAGTTCTTTGTCAGTGGAAACAGAAAACCCGGTTCCAAACTAAGCACTGGCCCCGAACCAGCCCTGGACCTGCTTTGGTGGAAAAGGGGCAACATTGCCCCCGTCCCAACTTTTTTTGAGATGTGTTGCTGTCATGAAATTTCAAATGAGCCAATATTTCGCATGAAATTTCAAAATGTCTCACTTTCGACATTTGATATGTTGTCTGTGTTCTATTGTGAATACAATATCAGTTTTTGAGATTTGTAAATTATTGCATTCCGTTTTTATTTACAATTTGTACTTTGTCCCAATTTTTTTGGAATCGGGGTTGTAGCTATAACTTCTACAATTTTATCTGTGGATGTTTACTGAATTGAGCTCACAAACACTCAGGTACACTTGTCAAGGTTTTTTTTTTTTTTTTTGTTATTTCAACCACAGTTGGTACAGTACACAGTTAAAACGAAACATTTCTCCAGAACCATAGTGCTACATAAAACATCACAGGACTACAAATACAACAAAGTGCAAGAATGCAGTAAGTGCAAACATTGCAGACAATAAACTACACACAACATAAAGTGCAGAGAACAAGGACAGTGCAAAAACAACTAGCACAGACAGCAGTATATTGCCAACCAGTACCTCTTACTGTTAATGTGCAGAAATTTGAGTGTACGTATTGAGGTAGTGTGTTTAAAAAAGGAATAAATAAATGTCAACATATTGTGTGTGAGAAGCATTGTAAAAGTGATAGTGCATTATTGTTCACTGTGCAAAGATTGCAGAGGGAGTGGTGTGATCAACAGTCTGTATGTATCAGTCCAGTCCCTCAGAGTTGCGGAGTCTGATGGCATGAGGGAAGAAACTGTTAGAGTCTGGCTGTGAAGGCTTCGGTACCTTTTTCCAGATGGCAGGAGGGTGAAGAGATTGTGTGAGGGGTGCATGGGGTCATCCACAATGCTGGTAGCTTTCCAGATACAGTGTGTGGTGTAAATGTCCATGATGGGAGGGAAGAGACTCCAGTGATCATCTTCTGTCCTCACTATCCACTGTAGGGGCTTGCGATCCGAGACTGTGCAATTCCCAAACCAGATCGTGGTTCAGCTCTCAATAGTCCCTCTGTAGACCATTGTGAGGATGGCTGATGGGAGATGGGTTTTCCTCAGCCTCTGTAGGAAGTAGAGACGCTGCTGGGCTTTCTTGGCTATGGAGCTGGTGTTGAGGGACCAGATGGGATTCTCTGCCGAGTGAACAAGTAATTTGGTGCTCTTGACTTTCTCCACAAGTGAACTGTCGATGTACAGTGGAGAGTGGTCACTCTGTGTTCTTCTGAAGTCAACAACTATCTCTCTTGTTTTGTTTATGTTCAGAGACAGGTTGTTGACTCTGCACCAGTCTGATAGCCAGTGTGACGGTTATCGTCAAACACAACGCTCGCCCGGCAATATGGCCGGATAAACAAATCCGCAGTTACGATGACGTCATGTGAAAGGCCCCATACGTGTGAATGTGAGTGTAAATGTCTCTCTGTTAGCCCTATGGTAGACTGATGAGGGTGTACCCCACCTCTTGCCCTATGTCAACTGGGATTGGCTCCAGCCCAGACATGGAAAAATGGTATTGAGGTATTTCACCTGACGTCACAGGGTCACGTGACGCCCCGGTGTCCGCCATTTTGAACGTCAAGCTAGCTAATGTCAACAACAGTAGCTGGTATGTTACTGTAGCAATGTTTACGTTCAGTCATTTGGATGACTGTTAAAACCTTTCAGTCTCAAGTTTTTCCTTTACTGGATTTACTAGTTTACTGAGCTAGTGTGTGCGCCGGCCGGCCGGCAGGCGCGCACGCTAGCTCCCAGCTTGCCCGAGCGCGCTAGCTCAATAAACTAGTAAATCCAGTAAAGGAAAAACTTGAGACTGAAAGGTTTTTAACAGTCATCCAAATGACTGAACGTAAACATTGCTACAGTAACATACTAGCTATGATGTTGACATTAGCTAGTGCTAACAGCTAGTTGCTAATACACTGCTACAACTACACCGACCCTAATAATACAGTTCTTCATCATTGCCTGGTAACAGCAAATTTATAACGGGCCATGTCTCAACAGACTAAGAAGTTATTTCAATGACATTTAATAACATTTTGTTTATCCTGAGGACCGAAAGTAAATGAAAATGTGAACAAACCTTAGCTGTAATAAGATGGCGACCGCCGGCTCCAGGGACGACCCACTGATGTAGGCATGTTACCCAGCCTGACACAAAATATCTGTAGGTATCCAAACTCTTATACGCTTTCAGATCAATACCTGTGTATGGCGATGGGTTTTTAATGACATAGGTATACAGATCATGTGGGCCGAAGTCAGGTAAAGACGAGGGCTTCGTGTACTTCCGTACGTCAGTGAACAATCCTGGTGGAAGCAGGTAAACGTCGTTCTCTAAGCCTGCTAACCTCAATTTTTGCAAATAGCTCTCCCTCTGCTCGCCCTGTAAATGCCCTACGTCGCTGGATAGTGAAGGTGTTTTCTGCATCTCGCTCCTTTTTCTTTTATGTTTTTCGTTTGTCGCCTTCCTCGCATTCAAACTGATTGGAGCCGTGCTGTCCAAAATGGCAGCATCACATGACTTGGTCACGTGAGTGAAATACCTCAATAGACAGTAAATGAACATTGAGCATTTTAAAGGTTCAGAGGTAGATTTTTGTTGTGGAATGTTCAAGAGACAATTTAGTTTCTGTTCTCACTTGTTATAGCTGTGATTAAATGGTCTCTCTTTCTCTCTCTCCATCACACTCACACACACCCCTCTCGATCACTCTTTCACACTCTCTCACACAAACACACACACTTTCTTTCTCTCGATCACACGCACTATCACACACTCTCTGACACCTCTCTCTATCACACTCTTTCAGTCTCTCTCACACACCTCTCTATCACCCTCACTTTCTTTCACTCTCTCACATATACTCTCTCTCACACACTTCTCTCTATCACACTCTCTTGCTCTCTAGCACACGTTCTCTCCCACACACACACATACACACACCTTTCACTCACTCTCTCACACTCTCTCCCTTTCTCTCTCTCTCTCTCTCTGACAAAATGCAGCCTGTCATTTTACAGAGAAACTGGAAAGCATAAACTCCTGTCCTGAAGACTGGCCTGTGCTGAGTAACTTGACAAGCTTGACAAAGCATTGCGACTGTTGCAAAATGTTTATAACTAAGCCCCTTTCCATAAATGTTAAATAATTGTCCTATAGCAATGTCACCAAATCAACGGTTAGAGGTTTCACTTTGTTTAACAACACCTTTCTGTTAAATCCTCTTATTATTAGCCTTGGATTATGTGGAGTGTATGCTGTATGAATCCCTGTGTATGAGCTGTTACTACAGAAGCAATAACGTACGTATTGAAATGAGAACATTAATAGTAACCTATTGTTCATGTTACAGTTGGAACTACGATCCAAATCATGCTGTTATACAAAAATAATGCACACCTTCTGACTAGTCAGATTGAAGAATTCATCTACGCTGTGGTATCAGTAGCTATAACATACTGTATAGTCTGTCCTCTCTTCTGTCTCACTTCTAGCTGGCAGAGAAAGGGAAGTCCTTTGTGGATATTCAGGGCCTCACAGCCTCCACCATGGAGATCCTGTTGGACTTTGTTTACACAGAGACCGTGCTGGTTACTGTAGAGAATGTGCAGGAGCTGCTTCCTGCTGCCTGCCTGCTCCAGCTTAAAGGTAAGCACTCACAAAATGGCTGCCTGACATCATGTGACAGGAACTTTGCCCACCACACATACCTTTTGGTTATGCTTTTGGTGCTTATACATGTCCGTACAAGATGACTCTGGACTGTTAAAGCCATGTTACGCAGAACCTATCATTGCTTTTCCTGCTTAACTGCATGCACCAAATGTAGGAATATACACCAGTTTTATAGCAATATAAACAAGCACTGAGGGAAACATCAACATTATAGACGAGATATCAAAAAGGATTTTTTTTTTTTCCTTCCACATGACATTGCAGTATAGGGTAGTATTAATTTGTCCTGTAATCCATTGTTTGTTTTTTCATTACTTATTACTTCATTACTTTTACTGGTCTGGGTATCTGTGTATAGATTTCTGGAAACGGAAATATGCAAAGTGAATTCTGGCTTGCTTAACGTGGTGACTAAATTTTGAAAATGCCCCTAATAGGGGTGTAAAGATTTTGAAATAGGGTGCAGTTTACGTGTATCATTTTATTGTCTGTATGTTTAATTCCATGCAGCATGTAGTCTATAAAATGAATGTAAAATGTGTAAGCCTGTTGTAATGTTGATTTGTGTCCTCTTTTATCTTTGTTGATTTGTTCATATAATATTTCTTTCTTGCAACCAGTGTGTCAAAATGTATAGTACAGTGGTCCCCAAAGTTTTTGGTGGTGTGACATGGCCTGAAGTGAAGAAGCCTGGTTTAGAAGTACCAGAATTGCGAGTGGTATTATTATTCTCATAAACTTTTAAATCTTCTCAATGTACATAAGATATGGGTCTGTCTCAGAAACTGGGTACTGTGGGGGTACCCCACTAAATATGCTCAGTCAATCAACTATATGGTTTTGAATGGTGATGTTGGTTTTAATTTGAAATAAAATGATGAAAGAAATAATACAGATAAAACTAAATCTTTGATGTGAATATTCAGAATTTGGCAGAAATTCTGCAAATTTGTGGAAAAATGGCGGCTTGATCTGGGACATGATAAATGGTTGACTACATCGCATTCCCTTAAAAAGGTTGTAGTCCACTGAAAAGTCTACAGTTGAGCAATTCCAGTGTTATGGACGTGACACTTGAACTCAAAATGGCAACAAATGACCCAGTGCATGTTTTATTGTCTCCCAGTATTTAAACAGGTGTTGCATATTTTAAGGCTGTACCATACTGGAGAAGTGATAGAACAAGAACAATTCCCATAGTACATCTAGGGCATGCCAGAAAATGCCAATAAAAGATGCGTTATGGATGTGACAGAAAAAGTATCACTTTTCTTGGGTGACTGTACATTTTTATCAAACTCTGTGAAATTGTAAACCTAATGTCGAAATGGAGATATCCATTTGATAGAGGGGTCCAAGGTGAATATTAAAAAAATCTTTGTTTAAAATATTTTGTATTTCATGCAGAGTTTCGGAAGGAAAAGTCAGCGTTATGGATGTGACGAAATTCCGTTATGGATGTGACGCGTCTGAAATAGACATGGCATATGTTTAGAAAATCAGCAATTTAACCACCATAACCCTTTGAAAAACTCTCTAAATATCAGCTAAAACTATCAAAGTTCTTAAATAATATTTAGGATGGCTATTGTTTTGCTGTTTTGTGGATTTTTGCATACATTTCTGTGGCTTGTGGCAATAATATAGAATTGTACATGATCAAAGTTGATTTTAGCTTGGGGTTTACATTATAAGAAAGAAAGACTGACTGTGACATATTAGGTTGGTTACAAATTGGTTCAACTTATTCACATCTGTAAAATACAGGCCTAGGTGATATCTCTGGGAGTGGTTTTGATGTATTACATGTTGCTTTATTTTTGCATGGTGAGGTTGACATTTACATGGAATTGCCCAGTTATCACTAATTGTATTTTAAGTTGTAACTTTATACGCCTAAGGATTGGCGCGCTCACAGGATAATCATAACCGTAATAAAACATCATGCAAAATATTTGATCATCGTTGTAACTCCATTTTCTGCATACCCAAAACCAATACGATCATGTGTTTTGATCTAAACGGAAAGCCTCAGGGTCAAGGTCACTACCTCACCAAAAGTAGTAACTTAAAATCACTACGGCATATAAAAATTGTTATAAATCTGCGATTTTGTTTTTTTAAACAAAAGCTGAAAGTTAGGTATAGAATGTTTCTTACAGAATATGTTACGATGGTAGCTGGTCTTGTATGAATTTCTGAGCTATAAAATGAGGTGTGGTCTATTTTTTACCGTAGCGTGTTATTTGTGTGCGGGGAAGGACGCACATTAACAATTTGCATGTGTAGAATGGAATTTTCTACTCCAACAGTTAGAAGTTGATCATGCTTCCATTTGCAGTCTTTCTGAGTGATCTGTTCGGACGTTATCACTGAAAAGGTGAGTTTTGACAGTTTTATTTTGTTTTAGTCTTGCAGTATAAGGCAATAGAATGTTTCTTTTTGATCTTACTTTCATATTTCGTAGTGTTTGCATATTTTTGGCCAATATTTTGCAACCATGGTCAATTTAGATCGAACTTTTGATAAAATCTACGGCCAGTCCTTTTGCCCCGCCCCCGCTTCGCGCTCCATCCAGTGCGGTAGTGATGTCCCGATGCTCGCACGCCGCAGCAGAAACCTGCGTGACCTTCAGCCGGTACAGTCGCTGTTCTTTTACCAGCACCGTTATTCTCATCTTTCCGGTGTGTTCTTGATTTTTCCATTGTGTCCTATTTCGCCATATCAAATACCCAAAATGTATCATATTATTCATATTTAAGTGAATAATCAGTTGTCATCATTGCTTGGGTTAAAAATGCCAAGTCATCAAAAAGAGGAAATTTATTCAATATTTTCACTCCTCTGTGAAGGAGGGGCTTTAATTCTTCATGATGTAGTTATTTTATATGTAAATCAATTTTACAAAAGCATTTGAATTGTAATCAAAAAAATTTTCCACAGTGAAGGCCAGATACAGCAAGATACTATCTTTATTCTTATTAAACATGACAAAACAAACATTGAGTGTTAGGCAAATGCAAAAAAAAAAAAATAGTAAAATTAGAAAATTTATTTTTTGACCATAATGTCCCAAATGAGAGACCAGTTTCTGAGACGGACCCGTATGCAGTCTTGTGTGGATCTGGAAGGCTTAAAAGTGACATTCACTAGAGAGCACTTCAGAGCCAAAACATCCCTGTCCATCAAGTTTCTAACCTGAAATAAAATGTTTAGTGATTTTGTGCACACCAGCTTTAAAGCTATACTGCCTTTCAGATTTTTCAAGTGTAGGTCATAAAAAGAATTTTCCCTGACACCCAATTATTTTTGTTTAGTGGACCGAAAGCTACTGAATTTGAATCACAGACTTCCAATTTTATTAGTGGTTTTTATTTATTTATTTATTTATTTTTAATAGAACAGTTAATCGCCTCACAGCAAGAAGGTCCAGGTTCGAGCCCCGGGGCCGGCGAGGGCCTTTCTGTGTGGAGTTTGCATGTTCTCCCCGTGTCTGCGTGGGTTTCCTCCGGGTGCTCCGGTTTCCCCCACAGTCCAAAGACATGCAGGTTAGGTTAACTGGTGACTCTAAATTGACCGTAGGTGTGAATGTGAGTGTGAATGGTTGTCTGTGTCTATGTGTCAGCCCTGTGATGACCTGGCGACTTGTCCAGGGTGTACCCCGCCTTTCGCCCGTAGTCAGCTGGGATAGGCTCCAGCTTGCCTGCGACCCTGTAGAACAGGATAAAGCGGCTAGAGATAATGAGATGAGATGATAACAGTTAATGAATTTAGGGCCACATGGCCCCTAAATTCTCCACTAATTTTTCTTGCTTCACCATGACTCAATACAAGATACTACGTCATGTATCACGTGGTGGGCTTTCCCCAGTCACGCAAGGCATTGTGGGATACAAATTTGAAGCAGGAGAGAACAATGGAGGACGCGAATGAAACGTGAAAGACCGACTACAGTAATGGAAAGCGAGAAGAAAAGACGCTATGTTGCGAAGGAAAGGAAACGCAGGACCAAGCTAATAAATATCGGTGGTCAGCGAGCACCTTGGTGTGATCAGCTGTTCATTTAGCGACAGAATGATGGAACTGTCAGTGCACAGTCAAAGGTAACCCTGTAGATGGCAGTAATGCAACACTGGATGCCACCTGCCTTAAAACCCGAAAGATGAAGAAGCAGCCGCAGGTAAGCGTGCGCATGCGCATACAGACTTCCTCTGTCTGCTTGACTGTGCAAAGCGAGCGATTTCCTGCACATTATTTGCTCGGGAATCCCTTCAAATTAAATAACTTCCCAGCCACAGAATGGCCTGTTTTTAAATAGATATTACAGAAATAAACATGTATCACAATGACCAAATTTCAGAGGGAACTAAATTTCACAGATTTTATGAAATCGAAAGGCCGTCTAGCTTTAAATGCTCTGATCCTCTTTAAAAATTTCTGTCACGACTGTTGGGCGGCCTCTCAAATCAAAAACTCTGACCTTACATTCAGACGTATTTAGTAATCTAGAAAATCCAGAAGGCTTGTGCACCATACAGACCTTTCAGTGGGTTTGTAGGTGACATGAGAGGATTTTAAAGTTCCAACAGTAACTGTACTAGGAAAACCAGTTAATGTTAGTATTTTGTAATGGTCTACAATCGTACGTTTTTTTTTTTTGTTTTTTTTTGCTTTTTCTCCTCTCTTTCCCCCAAAGTATGAGTACACACAATCTGTCTTTGATATTTCTAATATTAATTTGTGAAACAACTGAATGAAATAAAAGGTTGAGTTTCTCACATGACCCCATTTGTAAATTACATAACCCTTTATATTGTCACCCTGTCACCTTTTATTACAGTGCATCAGAAGTTTAGTACCAGTGGTTTTCAACATATTAGCAGTGGTAGTCACAATTCTATGCACTAGTTGAGCATTTTAATTAGCTGCAAGTATGCATTTTGGTCTACAACCTTGTTTGAAACGACATCCATTTGCTGATTCTAAATTGTAGCACACACCAGAGTGAATTCCTCATTGCCAGTGAAGACTTCACAAACTGATCAGATTGGAGTCACTTTCGTATGTTGTCCTACGTTGGATACGTATCTGATTTGTGGCCATGAGAATGGTCAGATCGAATTTCATGTGGTTTTTTGCCTGTACGCATGTGCTGAGCACTGTATTCATTATCACCAACAGCGCAGCAAAACAGCAATGGAGGAGAGCTGCAAAAACAGTCCAAATAAGTGTTGCCAGGCAAAACAAACCTTGCCCAGTAGCACTTATGATGAATATGAAGGAAGATCTCGCAAAAAAAAAAAAAAAAATAGGTACCCTATGGGTCCATGTGGCTACTGCTTATAAATAAAATTGTTTTTTGATACCATGTCCATGCAGTAAATATAGCATATGTATTTACTCAGTGAGGCAGTAGCCACAAAAATGAAGCGTAATCCAAAAATGAACAATTTAAAAATCACAGAAGTAAAATATACCAAGTGTCTGTACTTTTATATTATTCTACTCTTAACTCTTACAGTTTTTGAAACTGAAACCTCCAAACCGAGGCTGGCATACACACGCTGTCGCCATGACCCAAACTCTTATTTCCTGGAGATGGCCCGGCACTAGAGCTCAGTGGAACGCACTTTCCCTCTGTAATAAGCATAAACATGTCCGAAAGCGATTTCTTTAGTCCATTTATTTCAAATGGTGAACCGAATTGCATACACTCACCGGCCATTTGTATACACTCACCAGCCATTGGAGCACGTGCATGTGCAGTGTGCGATCGTTACACTCTTACATTCTTACAGCACGATGACATAGTGGCTAGCGCCTCTATATGAGGCAGTAGCCACAACAAAAACGATTATGACCTTGACCGGATGACCCTCAAAATGTTGGAGGTTCTATATGAGACCAATGCCCATCTATCCTGAAAGTTTCATGAAGATCGATCCAGCCGTTTTCCCGTAATATATTTTACAAAAAAACAAAGAAACCCAACCAAAAACAACACCTGGCCCCCTGGTGGACTCCATCCTGGGTGAGGTAACTAGCCATCAGGAATTATTTTTTTAGCAGACGAACTGTTTGCCATCCTCGAGAGCAAAGCATGATGCATGCATTAGCTACTAGCACATCCATTTAGTCTGTTTTAATACCATAAGTTGTTTCACAAGTATATCGGTTTTTTATTGTTGTTAGTGGAGCAGATGACTCATGCAAGAATGCATCAATGTGCCCATGCATGCCGTTTCGGAGGACAGAGGAGTTCATGTTACAGTTAGAAACAGGTCAGTTGTAATTATGAATGTGAACTGTCAACATAGGCAAAAAAAAATCAGAATTAAACAGTCAGTGCGTTTACATGCACATCCAAATCGAGCTACTGTCGGTAATCGAGCTAAGGGTCCCAGCAGGGGTGCCAGAGAAATCCAATCCTACATGCACACAAGGAAATCGAGCTATTGTGTGAGGTACATTGTGCACCCGAGCCACAGGTGGCGCTACACGCCCCATCGTGTTGGTACACTTCCGGTTGTCGTCATGAAGAGCTATTCAAGAGTATAAACAAAGTTATCAGTTCCGTGTTTGTTCGTTCTCCTTGTTCCTCCTGACCTCTTCTGCTGCTCGCTACTACTACTGTTGTCATGCCGACCGAGGCTGTTGTGTTTCCCGCTTGTGGTCTCATCACTCGTCACTTCCGGAAGGGGCAGTGCTGAAGTAAGTAGCTTGACTACGTAGCTCGGTAGGGTTTACATGCACTAAGTAGCTCGGCTACAATCGTATAATCTAGGTCGCGTAGCTCGATTACGAGAAATCCAGTTCGGTTCGATTTCAGCCGAGCTAAGGTGTTTCCATGGCATTTAGAACTTCGATTTCAGTCGAGCTACGGCAGAAATTCGATTTTCTCTATGTACATGTAAACGCACTGACTGATGCTTGTAATGTGAATGTGATTTCAGAGATGCCTCCGTGAGTGCTTAATGGGCATCATTATCCATGTCCTCTTCTCCTCTGTGTTTCATTCAGTTAGTCCTCTTTCAGACCTCATAGTAACCTCTATCTTGGGTGAACACATGACAAGTATACAGTGCTAAATACAGGTAAACGCTAACTACTGAACTTATCCAATCTCTCAGGTCACTTCTCAAGGTTGACTGAGAAGCATGTGACTTGACACGGTGTAGTGTGAAATACAGTGTGTCCTGACACGTCCTCGACAGCATCAGCAGTTACCAGTGTTGCCAAGTTTGCATTTTTTCAGTGGAATCGAGTTATTTTTGTCCATGGTTTGGGTGTTATGCATATATTCTTAATTAAATCTGTCGTAAAATATGAATACTAGCCATGCAGATTCTCTCATGGGCATGCTTCTTTTTACCATTATTAACATAATACTCAAAGTGTGCCTCATAGCCATTCCTTCTGGTAATATACTCTTACTGGCCACTTTAATAGGAACATTTCCTCAGTGATAGTTATCTAGTCAGCCGATCATGTAGCAGCAACTCGATGCTTGAAATCAGACAGATGCAGGTTAAGAGCCTTCAGTTAATGTTCCCCTCAGACAGTTTAATCTCCTGGGATTTTTATGCATGAGTCTCTAGAGTTTACACAGAATGGTCTGAGAAACAGAACAGCCTCCAAGCATAACTACGTCATCACTTGTTTACCGCAGTGCATTTTGGGGGATAGCCGGGGTCGGCAGTTAAGCGATACAGCAGCTGTTAGATTAATTTTATGTGAGCGGAGCAATTTTGTCGTGCTCTGTCGTGGAAGAAAATGAAATTGGTGATTTAAAGAGGTGGATAATATGTCATGGGTTTACAGCAGGAAAATCAGAATTCAATCAAGTTTGGTGAGAAGATAAGAAGGTTTTTTTTTTTTAAACACCTTGGGATCATGAAGCAATCATAGACTTAAGTCTAAATTTGTTTCTTTTAATCTTCAGTTATTCCTTACCATTTTCTAAGAAGCTTTGTTCTGATTAAATCTTAGCCTTCTCAATCCAACACAATGAAAGTTACAGATGCAGTAAGGGAAACTATTTTGAAAAATCAACTTTTGGCTTAAGTCTAAAATTGCTTTGTGATCCTGGGCCCAGATGAACAGCATCAAAAATTTATAAATGAGTGATTAGTTAAATAAAACTTGATGTCGGGAAACATTACCAAAAAAATCTTTGGAAACGTGCTGATCTGCCGTGTCACGTTCAGTATAAATGCATTGACTTCAATAAATGCCGCTAGTGAGGTACAGTGAACATTATACATATCCGAAAGAGAACCCTTTGGCCAAGTTTACATTAGACCGTATCTGTCTCGTTTTCTTCGCGGATGCACTGTCCGTTTACATTAAAACGCCTGGAAACGCCGGGAAACGGGAATCCGCCAGGGTCCACGTATTCAATCCAGATCGTGTCTGGTCCGGTGCTGTGTAAACATTGAGAATACGCGGATACGCTGTGCTGAGCTCTACCTGGCGTCGTCAGTGGACAATGTCACTGTGACATCCACCTTCCTGATTCGCTGGCGTTGGTCATGTGACGCGACTGCTGAAAAACGGCGCGGACTTCCGCCTTGTATCACCTTTCATTAAAGAGTATAAAAGTATGAAAATACTGCAAATACTGATGCAAATACTGCCCATTGTGTAGTTATGATTGTCTTTAGGCTTGCCATCCTTCCACTTGCAAGTGGTAAGTGACGCGCATGCCTGATATGCACTGAGATCACACACACAGCGGCTCAGTCCCGAATCACTGCTCGTGCACTTCACTCGCGCGCTCTGTGAGCTGCGCAGGGCCGGAGTGCGCACCCTCCAGAGGGCACTCGCTGTTCAGGGCGGAGTGATTTGGAGCGCAGGATGCCTGCGGAGCCGAGTGTATCCGTGTATTGGCGTTGCTGTGTGCACGCTAATTGTTTTAAAAATGTTAATCTGATGATCCGCTGATACGGTCTAATGTAAACCCCACCTTTGTGGTTTGGGAGTTTTATCGGTCTGACAGGCTCGTTCGGCTGCCAAGTACTTCGGTACGTTGAGAGGTAAAGGCCGAAGAATGCTTCTTTGTTTTACAATCTTTGGAATATCGTTAGTTTCAGATGATGAACAGTGTTGATTATCATCTGTAACCGAAGGCCATTCCGCAGACCATCGAAATATTGATGGGTCACAGTTTAAGTACGTCTTTTTCCCACCAGAGAAATGTAAGCTACAAACACTTGTCCATTTCGATTCAGTACAAAGGTTTTCATTGCAGATTAAACTTATCCATTTCTTTCTTCTCGACTGGCAGCTGATAAAAGCTCAAATTAGATGTTTGTTGTAGAGACACAGTTAGGCACACAGCAATTCACTTTAGGCATGGTTAAAACCAGTTAGACAGAACAATGCAGTGTTTCACAAAGGCAAAAGTAAACAGTATCGCAGCGCTGACCCCGGGTATAGAGATCTTGCAGTCACGTGACCGGAAAGTACACAACCGCCATCTTGTCGGTCAAAAACACCGCTGAATACTGCTGCACTCGTGTACAGAATGGATCAATTTCAACCGACGGACTACACGGCTCATTTTTCTAATGAACAGATAACTAGATATATGTCTAAAATAAACGATCTACAGATTTGTGACCCTTATGGCTTTCCGGACGAAGTTTTCACGACCGGATTTTGAACTGCCAGCGGAATACCCGGACGTGTATAATTACCTCATTAACTTTCCCTCGCTGTTCAGTGGTGAAGCACTGCGTGCTTATAAATCTCTGGACAGTTATCTTTACAGAAATTCAGGATTTGTCAGCGACTCAGATGTGGCATCTTGTAAACAAGAATCCTCATTGGATGGGTAAGTCACTTAAGTATTGAGTATAGCACTGACCAGCCGATTATAGAATAGAATAAGGTAATTCCAAATCGTCCGTGTTGTTCACATGGATCTGGCGTTGGAGAGGTAGAGGCTTGGCAGTGGAGATTTGAGTGGCTGTTTTCTGAGCTTAGTCAACAGGCCGGCTCTGCAGCCTTGCTTTTGCTTCCGCTCCCGGCACCGCCTCCTTCGTTTTGCTTCCAATAACAATCCACGGAGACCCCGCTGGTCTCGCTATCTCGTCCGGAATGTTTTTTTTTTTTCTTGTCCGGAATGTTGTGCATGCGATGGAAATCGCTACAAACCGTCATTTTCTGCTGGAAACCAATGTCCAGTAAGTCCATACGGTTGTAGTGGATATTGAAGTCCAGTACAGACGAACAACACGCAAAAATACACACAAAAAACATAAAAAACGTGCACAGGTAGGGAGAGCTTGTAGTAGAATTGTATATAGTAGGGTTTTCCAGAAGAAAAGGTAGAAGTAAAAGCAGAAGTAGACCCAGAAGTAGAAGGCGGAATATGGCGTTTGACCGACAAGATGGCGTCTGTCACAATCTGGATCGGCTGTGACGTCACATGCAAGTGCTCCATTGCCCATAACGCATTGCATTAAACAAGCAATGATGTAGTCATGGGTTAGGGTTATTGCCTTACTAGCTTGATATGACAAGAAGACTTCACAGTGTACAACTCATTGAGCAAAAATGCATCTCGCACTACATGCCAAACCTTGAGGCAGATGGGCTACAAAAGCATAAGACCGCATTGAGTTTCAGGCAGGAACAAAAGTCTGAAGCTACAGTGAACACAGACTCAAGATTGGAAAAACAGCTGGTCCTGTCCAGTTTCAGTGAGCTTATATATTTGATTTTTGAGACTATATACACAGAGACTAAATTGCATCTTGATTTTTATTCCCGTTTCTTTTTGTGTGCTGCAAAAAAGTTGGCATAAAACTTTATCAACCAGTATAACCAATTAATTATCAAAGGACCTCCAACAGCTAAATATAAAATCTTTTCTTTGTTTGGTAGTGACTAAAATCTTTGCGCCTGGTTTTGAAAGGACATCAGGCCTTCGTGCTGCTACGTTAAGGGGATAATGGCAGCCACATGGTGCTCAGCTGCTTGCTGGAGGTGATCTGTTTGCACAGAGCTCTTTGTTCTGAAGCACAGAGGGACTCTGCATGATGGTGATCAGCATAAGTCCGTGTTTGTGAACATACAGGAAATGACCCGCTGTAAGCCATCGTTACTGTTTAACTGCAGTTCTTCTGAACATTGAAATGTGGTACATTTGCCTTCCTCATGGAATTAGTCTGTTAATTCCACATGGAATGATGATATGGTACTTGTTTAGTGCTGGCATAGTGGTATACAGTGTCGCTTACAATTTGAGCATAACTTGAAATTCACAAATCGCATGCCTTTTTTTTTTTTAATTAAGGAAAGCAGATATTTTATATGTGTATAAAAAATAATAGTTGCTACAAGTATAAAGAAGTGGCGATGAGATATTTGCCTGTGGTAAATTTAAGAGCATTTGGCACAAGCCCTTGCCTGCTGATTTGTGTTCTCTTGGAAAGGCCCCACAAGATTACTTGTGTAAGTACTGCACACAGTGAATGATGCATTTGTTTTATTTTGATATGCTGCCAGCCTGGGTACATTATGTTGTGGGCTCTGATTTTCCTTGGTTTTCCTTGCCGGGTCTAGAGTAGAACTTTTGGACATGCTTGTGGTTATTTGTATTCAAATACTTATGCCTGGCAGTAATTGAACACTACGTATGAATTAGTAAACAGTCAAATAGTCATAGGCCGTACCTAAGAATAAAACATTTCTGTCCTCCTTATTTTCTTTTTTTCCAATTTTTTTGTGATTTCCTTTTCTCACTTTTCTGTTTCATTCTCCCCCCCCCGTGTCCTTTTTTTTCTTCCTTCCTTCAGGTGTGAAGAGAGCTTGCTGTGATTTTCTCAACAGTCAGCTAGACCCATCCAACTGTCTTGGCATCCGAGACTTTGCAGAGACGCATAACTGCGTGGACCTGATGCAGGCAGCAGAGCTTTTCTCTCAGAAGCACTTTTCCGAGGTGGTGCAACATGAAGAGTTCATGCTCCTCAGTCAGAGCGAAGTGGAAAAGCTCATTAAATGTGATGAGATTCAGGTAGGGCATATTCAACAACATCTCTGCCCTTGGATTAGCCATGACAAGTTATTGCTGATTCATTATGAACTCATGAATCGAACCACTGCACCATTTAAAAATTCTTCGTAAATATACCTCCTTAAATATGCACTTCTTCCATTTGGCCTACACATTAATTGTTAACTCGTTGCTTATGTTGTTAAGGGAAGGACCACCTTTCTGGCTCAGTGGCCCATTGTTAAATGTCTTTAAGTACAGCTGATCCAGGAACAGCCTTGGGCCTTGTGTCATCGTGAATACCAGTGGTTTGTAGATCAGAAGTCTAAACATGACCTTGAGACACTAAATAAATGTGTTACTGGCAGATTGTAGAAAGAGTAGGTTAAAATCCACGAGTGGTATTGTTCATTATCTGTTCTGAAGCTGTACGGTTTATGACAACAATTATGATCGATGGTTGAGACACCATATGAGCTGGCACATGCTTGCTGCATTAAAACACCCCCACCCTCCCCACACACAAGATAGCCAGTTTAACAGTGTGATGTGGTGGAGGGAGTCCACAAGTTTGAATCTGTCTGTTTGTGTGATTTTAAAAAAATAGAAATTCTAGCATGAAATTCAAGTGTACGCATGTTGTAAATCTCCTTAATTCCCCCCCTAGTGCTACCCTATTTGACTGAAAATTTCTTTCTCTTAATACTGTCCTCTTCCCTGTGATGAAAACATAATTGGAACCACTTTGATGCGATTTATAGCCTTCAAACTTGGTCCAAAATATGCATATGTTTTTCCCCCTATCGTTGCTAAAATTACTGTGTATATTGGACAGCCTGAAAACATGAGACTTAAAAATACTTAAACATCCTAGTATGCAATTTTTATTATTTCACTGGAAAGTTAGGTGTAAAGCAGTCATGTGGGTTTTTCAGCTCTGTACTGCCTTGTGTTTGAGCTTACTTACAAAAAGTCTGACCTTTTGTCATTTCCACATTCCGTAAATATCTTCAAGGTCTACTCAGTAACATTTTGCCAGTGTTTTTCGAATATTTCTCTCAGTGGTGTTGGTACATTTTATTTTAATATGTTTTGTGGGTGTGTGCATGTTAGGTGGACTCTGAGGAGCCAGTGTTTGAGGCCGTGCTAAATTGGGTAAAACACAACAGGAAGGAACGAGAGCCATACCTGGCGGACATGCTGGAGTATGTGCGCATGCCTCTGCTCACGCCACGCTACATCACTGACGTCATTGACTCCGAGGTCAGATCCTCTACTATGTTTTACTCGTCTCCACTAGTTCCTCACATTTAAGCCTCTTATGGCACTTATCCATTGCATGGTACTGCCTCGACTCTCTTTTGGTATCAGCAGTTCATTTTCAACTACAGCTGGTCGTCATAGCAACACCGCATAAAACTACAGTGATGTCATCTTCAACATGGTACACACAGGAACATTATTATTATTTCCAAAGTTTGTTTGTATGTGGGATTTTCTATTATTATTTTTACTACTATCACTCATGCATGTTTGTGTGTGTCCATGAAACGGTGTTTTGTTGAGCTGAAGCTGCCTCAATTCTTCACCTTTATAACACGTATTATTAAGCAAACAAAAAAGGCATAAAAATCATCGTGGCATGAAAAATGCCACTGGTTTACAAGCAGGGGAAAAAAAGCTGCACTATACATGTTACAATAGTATAATAGTTGGAGCACTGGGCTTTCACTCTGAGAAGCTGGGTTCATGTGCCTGCTCAGCATGTTTTATTTGGGGAAAGTTTTGCTGCATGTTACCAAAATTGGCCACCCTATACTGATATTCTGCCTACTCCTTTGTTAGTAAGACCGATGTGTGTACGTGCACTCTGCTTCTGATCTCTGTAGTCAGCAAACATGTTAAAGCAAGTCCCATACCTGCCTTCATAAGAAAACATTTTAGACCCTAAATATTTGTAAGATAGATAGAATCCTGCTTCAGTCCGAGTAATGCCGTACCTTAATGTTTGATTTATTGCAAAACCTCTGTCAACCCATGACACAACCCATTACTTTTTTTTCTGAAAAGGAAAAAGATCAATACATGATCGCTAATTTTAAATGAGTTACCTGTCGCAAAACTTTCCCCAAATAAAATGACCTCATTTTGCATGCACACACGCAAACATACACATGAGCAGTGAATGCACACGTCAGTGAAGCATAATAAATAAATATAATGCTATTTAAAAACGGATGGTTTGTGCAAGACTTGTGCACCTCGCACATTGATGATGCAGTGATGATTCTCTCTGACTAATCAGTAGTCCGCAGTGTTCACTTTTTGGTATCACCTCAGCTTGCTTAGAACCTTGACAGAGGTGATAGGGAAAAAAAAGTACCAGTTACCAGGTAATGTCCACAACTTTGGCTCGATGGAAAACCAAAAAAAGGCGAGTAGAGTCGAGCTGAGCTGGTACCAGTGTAGGTGCAATTGGTAATTAAGTGATCAATCTCATTAAATCAGTCTCATTAAATCACTCATTAAATAATACCATTAATTTTGGTGCTTAATAATAAATTACCAAACCGCTAAATTATGGTATATTCCAAATTATTATGATCACTTGCCGTATTACATAACTCGTATGCACCTTGGAATTCTTTTGAGATTGGATGGCTTCAAAAATATCGGTACAACAAATAAACACACAGTTTCAATAATAATTGAATTTATTATAACAAAGATAAAAATGAATAATAGCAGTTGGAATCATTATATACAAATATGATATGGTCATATACTTGATGAGCTTGTGTGTGTGTGTGTGTGTGTGGCCACGTGTGGAGACAAAGATTAGCCTTGTGTTGCTAGCTAAGGCCAAAGAATTCTACCTCGTGGAGTTAAGAACAAAAGGTGTGCGTGTGAGAGGCCTTATGGCTTAAACAAAAGGTTAGCGTGGGATGCTAGCTAAGGTGTGTGTGTGTGTGTGTGTGATAAAAAAAAAAATGTAATGTTAGCAGTTGAAATACATTCAAATGGTCGTCATTGATATATGTGGGTTTGAATTGAATCAGGGCTTGGAATGTTATCTAAAGTGTGTTTGTGTTGTGGGGGGAGGTGACCACGTGTTTCTAAGTAGAACAAAAGAGTTAGCTTTGGTTGCTAACTAAGATATGTGTGTATGGAGGAGGGGTCACCACGTGTTCCTAAGTAGAACAAAAGAGTTAGCTTGTAGCTAACCCACTAGCTCATAACATTACTAAATTCACTGAAATCTTGATGAGGTCAAAACATGTGTAATACTCAAATTAAAAGTGTTAGAAAGGAATAGAGAGCATGCAAAACCTATCTATTAAACAAACAACTGAGAGAACATAGAACAATTATGGAACACAAAAATCAGTGTGCACACTTACAGTTCCTGAGTTTAAATTCACACTACTCAATAAAGCTGATTCCTAAGACTAGCTTGCCCAAAAATGTCAATCTTACTTCAGTATCTCGCCTCTGCGCAAGATTATGAGATGTTCCCAGACTTTTGGAGTTTCACAGTTGTGGAGGCCTCCGTGAAGCGCAGAGAATTTTTTGGTCCGACACGTGGTCGCTCGTGATGAAAAGAAGTCTCTGATCAAACAATGTGCACAGTGCTTTGTTAGAAGGAAGCCGGTCGCTTCTAACTCTAAATTAACTGCTTGGGCTGCAGTCGTACGTACTTATAAGGAACAAATGAAACCGGTTATATCTCAATCTGAATCAAAATCGCGTGATTCTAGAGTTTACCGTGGCCAAAGGTAAGAAAGGCGCTAAATTCTGATTCTTGCCAGAAAGACGTCTTTATCTGGGTTTGCTCGGCGGAGCGGATCTCTTTGTGCCTGCAGACGGCTGGTCCAGATGGAAAAGAGGAAGAGCGGAAACATGTTCAGTTACTTTTGACTTCACAGAGGATGTGACGTAGGTGATCCCACCCAGGCGTGACATAGTCAACGCGGAAGCTGGTGATGGGAATTGTAGTCCTGAAAGACGAGACAGGCGGTACCTACACCAGGCAGTGGAAAGGGGTTATTAGTCTATTGGTCCCTGGTAAGAGCCCATAAATAGTACACATTCCTAAGAGAGTGTTAATAGTAAAAATATTAGCAGCACCTTGTACAATGGTGAGAGGTGGGCAAAGTGTGATCTCCCCTCCCAATGACCTGATACCTTCATGTCCTGAAAAATGGCCGAAATTTTCATTTCATAAATTAAAGGCTTTAGTAAGTATCTGATGTCCAGCATCCGCTAGCATTTATAGAGATACTGGAGGAACAGCACATGCTCTTGTTTCCAGCAACACCACCTCTATGGAGAGCAGTTTTTCTTATGGATGAGTTATTTTGAAAAGTGTTTTATATTTATTTATATTTGTTATCGTGGCATTAGTTTGCAAAATTACAATTACATTCACCTGGCTTTGAAATGGTACTAAAATATGCCTTAAGGATACCGCGCTACACTCTACAACGACAATATGACCTGTTGTATGATTAGCTATGAGTGGTTTTGTCATTGCAGTGTGTCTTTCTCCCCCCCCCCCAGCCTCTTATTCGTTGTAGCCTAGCCTGCCGAGACCTTGTGGATGAAGCAAAGAAGTTTCACCTGAGGCCTGAGCTACGCAGTGAGATGCAGGGGCCTCGAACACAACCCAGACTAGGTCTGCTTCTACACACAGCTCTGCATCATTCAACAGGGAGTTTCTTGTAAAAGCAGAAGTAAACTTGTATTTACACTATTTGGTCAAATATTTGTGGATGCCTGACCATCATGCCCATATGTGGTTCCTCCCCAAACTGTTGCCACGAAGTTAAAAAGACAATTGTATAGAATATCTTTGTATATTGTAACATTTAGATTTTCCTTCACTGGAACTAATGGGCCTAGCCCAAACATGATCAAGCATCACAATGCCCCTGTGCACAAAGCAAGGTCCAGAAAGACATGGTTTGCCAATATTGGTGTAGAACAACTTAAATGACCTGTACAGAGCCCTGACTTCAACCCCACTGAATATTTTTGGGATGAATTGGAACCCCAACTGCACTCCAGACCTTCTTGTCCAACATCAACACCCATGCTCACTAATGCTCTTGTGGCTGAATGAGCACAAATTCCCACAGGCATGCTTTAAAGTGTATTGGAAAGCCTTCCCAGAAAAGTGGAGGTTATGATGATGGCAAAGGGGACTAAATCTGGAGTGGAATGTTCAAGAAGCAAACATGGGTGTGATGGTCAGGTGTCCACATACTTTTGGCCATATAGTGTGTTTTGGGGGTATGTTTTTGATGTGTAAAAAAAATTCATAGCAAATGGAGCACAAGCCCTGATGTAGTCAGACCCAAACAGTTTTCCTGAAACTAAGTTAAATTAATTGGTTTCAGGTGCCAAAGAAGTGCTGTTGGTGATCGGTGGGTTTGGCAGTCAGCAGTCACCCATTGACGTTGTGGAGAAATATGATCCCAAAACCCAGGAGTGGAGTTTTCTACCTGTGAGTGGTTGTTTAGGAGTGTTTACTGTTTATATCCATTGCAAGACATGATTGTTAATTTTTTTTTTTTAAATTGTAAACTGTCACAAGTGGAGCCCATTTTGTTCAAGGGTTTTTGATGTGGCACTACAAGTTGAATAGACATAAGGAGATTTAAAACATGCCAAGATGTATACAGTTGGGTCCATAAGTATTTGGACAGTGACCGAAAAAAAGGACTATGTAAAAAAAAAAATAAATGGCTATAATTCCTCAATTTTTAATGCTTTTTTTGGTTGTTAAACCCCTTAAATTAAAGTTGAAAGCCTACACTTCAGTCACATCTTGATTGCTTTGTTTTAAATCCATTGCGGTGGTGTACAGAGGCAAAATAATGAAAATTGTGTCACTGTCCACATACTTATGGACCTCACCGTGAATGTGAGTTAAACCATTACAGGTATCATAAAACCATAGGCACGCTTTAAAACATTCCATGCTGTGTTTCTCCACATGGGAAATGCATGCCAGAGGGCGGAGCTGTGGTCATACGATCCACTATTATCTTTTCATTGCTCTGTGTGCTGCGTTTCCTGAGTTTCTGGACTGTTCAAGGTCTGGGGGAGGGAGAGGTAAAAAGAAAAATGTTATCAGAGAAACCTTCCATATCTCACAATACACTTTGACATTATGGAACGTGTAGACCAGAGAATAAACTTGAGATGATGGGATTGCAACAGTCCTCCATAAAATGGGCTGTATTTTGTAGCTTTTTTTTTAATTGGAAAAATTACAGTGCTATGAATTCGGAGTGCCTCTCTGACTACAGCTAATTGTTATCTCAGGAACACAGGCTCACAAGGCAAATGCACTAGTGAAGTCCAAAAGTGCAGTGTTCGTAATACAGACTTTAAAAAAAAAAATCAGACCACAATCTCTCTGATGGATCCCCTGAAGGAAAGCAAAAGGTGTTCTTACATTGGGTATTTGTATCTTTAATATCGCTTGGTAAAACAGAAAATTGGTTCAGCAGTAATTAACAAATTACTCTTATACCATGCTTTATTTCTCTTATTGTGCTGTACAGAATGGCTAAGTGTCCTACATCCTAGCAGCACCTTTTACTGTTTGTGAATAAAAGTTAAAATATATTGTTCTAAATCATTTTACAATTATAAACTCAATTCAAACATTCTCCCCCCTGAACATTCCAGAACATTGCACGAAAACGGCGTTATGTTGCCACTGTTGCCCTCAATGACCGTGTGTATGTGATTGGAGGCTATGACGGTCGGTCACGTCTCAGTTCAGTCGAGTGTTTGGACTACACAGCAGATGAAGATGGAGTTTGGTACACTGTCGCCACAATGAATGTTCGACGAGGCCTGGCAGGAGCAACTACGCTAGGAGGTGCAGCAATGTTTCATTCTCTCTTAAGAAACCATTTCAAAAATACAAGTTGCAGTAAGTGCAGTCATAATACAGTGTAAAACTGAAACAAGTTCAAATTTGTTTGTCGATCTAGCAGTTCGAGATACTGATCAAACATGTTTTGTGAGTTGCTCATTGCCTCATGGAATGTTCTAAGACTAGAGATTGCCCAGAACATTTTTACATGGTGTATCTATGACAGAAACCATCTTTTGCTTTTTATAAAAAAAAAAACTTGGGGATGTCTCGCAACATCTTAGAAGGATTTTAATGAAGCATATATACTAACCCCATTTCCAGAAAAGTTGGGCTAGTTTCCAAAATGCAATAAAAATTTAAATCTGTGATTTTGTTAATTCACATGAACCTTTAAGTGACAAAAGTACAAAAAAAGATTTTCAATAGTTTTACTGACCAAATTAATTGTATTTTGTAAACACATGAATTAACATCACAGATTTTTGTTTTTATTCCATTTTGGAAAATATCCCAACTTTTCTGGGAATAGGGTTAAAGGAATACGCCACCCCCAAATGAAATTGAGTCAGTCCCTGCAGTCCCTAGAGTTGGATGAGTGAGCCAAAGCGTTTTGTAGCCGACCCAGCCATTGTCCTGATCTGGAAACGTCCTGGTTAGCTTTAGCTTAGCGTAGTCGCTGTAATCCGGCGTGTCCAGCTAGCATTGTCGTTGCAAAAGTGAATCAAATAACTCAAGATTTTTTATAATTATTTCTCATGACATGTACATTCACATCGAGTACACATATCAATGCAAATTAACACGAAGGGATTTACTAAACCAATTTATATATGGAACTATTTTTAGCCACAGCACAGGCAAAGCACCGCTGCAGGCGCAAAGACACCACGCAGCACCTGAAAACCCTAGTTTCCCTGGTAACACTGGTGTATTGACGGAAGTTGTGGTGCTGCGTGGTGTCTTTGCGCCTGCAGCGGTGCTTTGCCTGTGCTGTGGCCGAAAATAGTTCCATATATAAATTGGTCTAGTAAATCCCTTCGTGTTAATTTGCATTGATATGTGTACTCGATGTGAATGTACAGGTCATGAGAAATAATTATAACAAATCTTGAGTTATTTGATTCACTTTTGCAACGACAAGGCTGGCTGGACACGCCGGATTACAGCGACTACGCTAAGCTAAAGCTAACCGGGACGTTTCCAGATCAGGACAATGGCTGGGTCGGCTACAAAACGCTTTGGCTCACTCATCCAACTCTAGGGACTGCAGGGACTGACTCAATTTCATTTGGGGGTGGCATATTCCTTTAAAGTGCATATCACGGGTAAATTCAGGAGCAAGATCAATGTAATTCTCCTATTTTATATTAAACTTTGGTAAAATATCTGTCACATTTTGCATTTTGTGCAATTTTTTTTTCCTTGCACATTACCAGAAAAATCCAGTTGAAATCGAGCCATTTGAGGCGAATTGGTCCGCCTCTGAAAAAACTTGGCATTTGGATTTCCCGGGAAACATTGATTTTCGTGACATCGCGTGCGGGACACCTCCGTATGAATCCTACGTCAGCACTGGTTTGTTTATGAGAAAATGACCTGGCGGTTTTCTGCAAATTTCTTCAACGTTATCACGTAATTATTAAAATGGTTGACCGATGTATCGTAGGAGGATGTAGCAACACCAATCTCGATGGGATTAGTCATCGTTTCCCAAAAGACCGGGCAATGAGAGAGAAATGGGAGCGCTTGGTCTACACAGGTTGTGCACTGAAACTGTGCAAGCTTGCGCAGCCTGCTGGCGCTTCCGCAGGTAACGTCACGTATCTGGCTCCAGACTCCCTTGGGATTTTTCCAGACGCGTTTTGTTTTTGTTTTTTTTTCTGCTGTAGACAGATGGCCTTGTGCAAAATTACCCTTCTGGATGAGTGTGTAAAGGGACATACTTTCATATTTAAAAAAAAAAAGGAATTGGTCCAGAATATGCACTTTGATGTGTATATATGCATTTTTATAATTAGTTGAGTATTATGCCCCATTCCAGGTAACTCAAAGCAATAAACGTTTGTTTGCTTTTGTCTGGAAAATCATTAAACGATAGTATGTACCGTCACTGCTCTTCAAAGTCATAATAAGACGATATAAACTGACGGAGTTCATGTTTCCTTTTCAGATATGATCTATGTGGCTGGGGGTTTTGATGGCAGTCGGCGGCACACCAGCATGGAGAGATATGACCCAAACATTGATCAGTGGAGCATGCTGGGGGATATGCAGACAGCCAGAGAGGGAGCTGGGCTTGTAGTGGCCAGTGGACTCATCTACTGCTTGGGTATGTGGCATGTTCACAGTGGAGAAGTTCGATCTTAGCAAATCTTGTACACATCAAACTGGCATGTCGTTAACAATATAATGGGAAAAGTAAAAGGCATCTCTTCCATTAACTGAAGACCTCAACATCAGGAGTATGAAAAAGTTGCATATTGTTGTGCTTAAGGGTTACATTTTGATTCTTGGGTGCGCGCACACAATACAGAAATTGTATGTACACTATTTAAGAATGACATTGCTGTTATGTCATAACAGGTGGTTATGATGGTTTGAACATCCTTAATTCGGTGGAACGCTATGACCCACACACAGGCCACTGGACCAGCGTGACTCCCATGGCCAACAAACGTTCAGGTTAGCTTTTGCAACATACTAACGTTTTTTTTTATTTGCTATAATATCTGACACTTTTTTCTTGATCTTTTGTATTGCATTTTGTGTTGCAGGTGCAGGGGTGGCTCTACTAAATGACCACATTTACGTAGTTGGAGGGTTTGATGGCACGGCTCACCTGTCCTCTGTAGAGGTGTACAATATCCGGACAGACTATTGGACTACTGTGGCACCCATGACCACTCCACGCTGCTATGTTGGAGCCACCGTGCTTAGAGGTCGACTATACGCCATTGCAGGGTAAAATTAATGATTAGTTTGTTTCTTTATGCCCAATTTCTGAAAGCATAGGGTGCAATGCACAATAGTAGAGTTCTAGTAGACCAACAGTCCACACACAATACAGTAGGTAATGCAGCTCTGACAGAAACCCTGACTATAATTCAAATTACACGTTTATATACTAACTTTAAAAACGCACAATGGAATTCAACACGATATCACTTTAGATCCATGCATATATTTGAAATTTATGATATTGTATGTAATGCACACACATCTTGAAACATCGATAAAGGACATTTATTGTCAAACTCAAGAATTAATTCACAATAAAAAAATTCAAAGTGACAGTTGGTCCATGTTCGGACCGTCATGCTGGAGATTCTGGGTCTGTGTCGTCCAGGGGTCTCAGCAGCAGTGACTGAGGGTGTCAGGAATCTGTCACGGAGGTGAGCTAGCCTGATGTGCTGATCCTGAACTGGCGTCGTGACTCGAGGCTGACCAGGGCGTGGACGATCCCTGGTGCTCCCTGTCTGTCTGTAACGCTGACTCAAACGGGAAATGGTCAAATGATGAACACCGAAGTGCCGGGCGACCTCTGTCTGTGTACTTCCGGCACGCAACATCCCGATGGCCTGTTCACGTTGATTTTGGCTTAGGCGTGGCATCTTCAATAATGACAATTTTCCCATCATTTCCCCCGGGTATTTATAGGCAAGATTGTGTGTGTACAGTGTATGCAAAATTTGTTTGAAAATTAAAGCCTGTCCATGTCATTGACTACCCGAGTCATACTGTACGTTATTGAGTACAACTCCCTTAAATTCTGATTTGAGCACAGATTTGGAACTTATTCGGGCGGAACGAAGTTATTTTTCCATTGTGATATATTACTTTTCTTCTTGAGATAAACTCAGCACGAATTCAGCAAGTTTTATCAATGTGCGTTTTTAAAGTTACTTAGTGTATTAATGCACTCTTTCTAATGTTATAAGTTCTAGAAGTAACAGCTGTTCACAGGGAATTGTATGGCACATGGTCCATATAATTTTCATTTTATTCTTATCATACAAGTACAGTCAAACCAAACATCACTTGCATTATCTTTGCTCAACCCCATTGACAGATATGATGGCAACTCCCTGCTCAGCAGTATTGAGTGTTACGACCCTGTACTGGACAGCTGGGAGGTAGTGACCTCCATGGCTACACAGCGCTGTGATGCAGGGGTTTGTGTCCTTCGAGAGAAATGAAAACATGGCTGCCAGACATTAAACAGGCAAAGACTCACTGGGATCGGTTTTTGGAGTATTGATTGGCAGCTAACGCCCGTGACTGATCTACTATGTTGCCATGACTATGTGCCACATGTATTAGCATGGAAGAGGAAAGCAACCTGGAAACCCAGATCACACGAACACCCCTTTCTTCATTACTATGCTGTAATTTTAACTTCAGACTTTGGATGTGTTTCCATGTTTGTGATGGGCACACTGTGTTGTCTGCCAAAATGTCTGCACTCTCCATCCATTACCCTCTGGTTCTGTGATGTCTGAGGTTATCTGTGAGGTTCATGCGGATTAAATCTATAAAGTGCAATATTTTAAACTACTGATGTGTTAAAGACTAAAAATGCAGAAGAACACGAATGTGTACTTCAGCAGTTGCTGCTTTTATACCTTATAGCCCTTATGGGCAAATATTTCAACATATCACACCACAGGCCTCCTGGCTTTGCTATGTAGGAATACAAGGTGTGATTGAAAATACGGACCTGTTAGGATTGTAAAGGAAGACATCACTACTTCTGACTGGAATTGAACAATGTACAAAGGTGTCCTTGTTGACACCAAGGTCTTCACTGTCCTTTCCTGCTTTCTTGGTCTCCCAGCCTCTACTAAGAGAAGTACCGTAACTACTCTACACCTTGCCTCATGTTTTAAAGGTACAGTAAGTAGAAGCGAACAAATGTTAAGAAAATATTAACACTACTAGAAGTGTGGCGTGTGTGTTTTTATAAATCAAGGAGGTTTCAAGCTTTTTCCATAGTTATGCAACCAGCTTTGTTGATAAAATGACTGAAAGGCGTGTGTGGGGGGGGAGTTACTTGGTGTACCTTTAAATCCTTGGGATTGCCATACAGTGAACATTCATGTATGTACTGTGTATTGTTTTTTTCCCTTTCCTCCACATGAAGTGCTTTTAAATGTGAATCTGAATGAATGTGTGGATTTACTTAAATGTTTGTTACACAGATCATGAATATCTGTTAATTATTTGTATTAGTATGAACATATATATGCTCATTTTCATGAGTGACCAATGACATGTTGTTGTAATGTTTTGCAATATGTACAGTGCCAAGACTAACATAACTGTAAGTTGAATAACTTGCCACCAAGTGTAATAAAATGTATGCACATCACTTTGGTCTCATTCAAATCCCCATGGAATTGCATGAGAGCCATAATTAGATTGTATATGTTGATGTATTTCCTGTTGAAACAGGAAGTGAGAGTGACAGTGTGTTAGTCCTTGACTGTTTATGAAACAGCCTAAATTGTTTGAGATGCACCACATCCCTGTTAAACTTTGCAAACACACTTGACAGTAGATTAGTAATTTAGCTAAAAGAGAAGCAAGATCAAAGTTTAATAATTTTTTTTCTACTGTGAAGGATTTCTCACCACTGCCTTCACCTGTGCCTGTTGACCAAGTATTAGAGTTATTCCATACGTTTATGCAGAGATTGACGGGGATCCACAGGGTCATCACCCAGCACATCAGGATGGAATTGTTGGTTCCATCAGTCTGAGGTGACAAGACATTCTGGCACTGAACAGCCTCATGTTGGTAAAACAATCCTGAAATGTCCACGTCACATAAGTGCTAACTTGCACAAGTTCGAACCTCATTGAAATGAATGAATTCCAGTCTCCCCCCATTTCTGATGGTTGAGAAAGGGTATGTGGGATGATGCCCAGCCAAAAACATACAGATGCTCTATGTTTACTGCTAATAAGTCGCTACTTTAAAGGAAGGTCTTCCACTCTGTCTGGAACATGTACATTCTTGAGAGCTTTTAATTGCACAAAAACAAGATTAGGACAGGATGACTAAAAAAAAAGTTAATCTTTTTTCCTGCAAGTGACATTCTATTTTTAATTTTATAGTTAATCTCTGAAACTGTCCCATTCTAGATGCAGTCCTGATTCTACTGAGAGGCCTTTCTACTAGATTTTTGGAACGTTGCTGTGGGAATTTGTCCATTCAGCCGTAAGAGCAATTGAAACACTGTGCCTTGCAAGTCGGTGTTCCAGTTCATCTCAAAAATGTCAGTGGGATTGGTGTCAGGGCTCTGTGCAGGCCACTCAAATTCTTGCATACCTTGTTCTTCATGGACTTCACTTTGTGTATACACACACATGCTGGAACATGTTTGGCCCTCAGCTCCAGTGAAGGAAAACTGTAATGCTACAGCATACAGAGACATCCTAGACAACTGTGTGCTTCCAGCTTGGTGGCACCAGTTTGGGTGAAGAACCACATATGGGTGTGATGGTCAGGTGTACATTTTTTCCTCTAGCTTCATTGTTCAGTGTCAGCAGCGCTTTTGATAGGCTCGTTTGAAAAGTAAACACCTGTCTGAGTGCAAAGGAAATTTGAAATTCATAAAGAACCGCCCCTTTTCTCTACAAAGTGCCAAAAGATTTGAGCAAAACATTAATATAAACGTTAAACCGTTGTTCAGTTATGCGTAATAATATGTATCAGTGTATTTTATTATCTGTTTTGGAAAAGCATTGCGAAATTGTGTGTAAATTTCCTGTTTAAAACAATAATGTTGTGCCTAAACCAATAGCAGGTCGGATTTTTTTTTTCTTCAATCCTCAATAACGCGCATGCGCAGGAGGAGTTTATCTGCGCGCGGAGCATAAAGGCTGAATGCGCGCGCGCTGCTCTTCATATTGCTGTGTTGGCGGAGACACGTAGCGCGTCTGCAGTCAACGGAGCCACGATACTCTCACACATTCTCTTTTTAACGCAAAATTCGCGTTGAAATTTTACTTTCTTCTCGTTTTCGAAAGATTTTGTTCACGATTTAATCAAAATGGTAAGTTTTTCCTTCTAGTGGTAATTTATTGTTTAAATACTTAACTGTTAGTCTGAGGCGGAAAAGGCGCCAAGAGTATTTCGTTAGCCTTTAGCTAAGGCCAAAATTCCCGCACGCGACGGTAAGATGTGACGTTTTACTTTGATTTTGTGTTCCTGTTTTTCTTGAAATAAGCTTATACATGTTTATAGGAGTCTTAATTTGATGTTATAACATCGAATAGGTACACAATGCTGAAGTCTTAACAAATTTGTGGGACTTTTTTCTCCACGTATTTACTCGGTCCTTGTGAGTTGTATAATGGTGCACTGAAGGAATCGGCGGAATGTCTGAGGCCCTTTCACTAAGGGGATGGGGGATGGGAGGAAGAAAACCTAGGAGAAAGAACAGAAGTTCGTGTCAAGCTTGTTAAGTTGAACTTTTCTTAGTAATTGAGATCTGGGTTGTCTCTTTTTGCCGACTCCCTTCCTGTCACCCATTTTAAATGAACGTCAGAACCGTTTCCTTGTTCGTGAAGTTACAAGAGAAACGGAACTCAGACTTTGACCCAGGGCTACTTCAGCGTCGTTTGAAATGAGCTTAAATCTACACAATATTGGCACGTAAATGAGAATACGATATACGTTTTTGTCAACGCCGGGGTTTTTTTTTCCCCCCAAAAAATCGATCATTTAGAAGTGTAGCTTTAATGCACGAGGGGTGTGCGCGCGCGCGCCACGCGCTCCTTCACCTCCGTCCTTCATTTTGTGTGCTTCATTTCACACGCATGCTTTCCTTACTTTTAGATCTACACGTGACTCCGGTTCCTCAAGTGACTCTTACAGGCTCTATTGTGGTCCAAATCTTGATTTGAACTCTAAAAGTACAAGTATCCCTTTGTATGTTTTCATAGTAACCAAGTTGCTCTTCTCTCTACCGACAGTGACAGTTTTGTACTGCATAATCTCTTAAGTAAAGGTGGTGTATATTTTGTGGCTTGAATAGGAAAATGCTAAATTTTGGTTCAATCCTGTATTTCAGGCCAGCTTCAACCATGCCCCTAAAAAAAAAAAAAGGTTATGAGTTCAGTGATCAGACTTGTAAAAGAGCGTGTCTGAGTTATGTTCAGAAAAGCATCTTGTTATATCTCAATTATATTGATGGGGCTGTTCTTTGTCTAGACTCTAGTGAATTGTACCTCCTTGTTTCAAATATATGCTCCTAGGCAGGATTTTGCATCCGGGTTTAAAATGAAAGGGGCAATTGTGAATTTTTGTTCATTGAGTCAGAGCTTTAGATTTTCAAAAATCCAATCATTCTGTGTTGCTGTAGATTACATATTTGCTTTTATGGCAAATGTGTTTTCTGGGACTTTCTCTTAAATGATGGTATAAAGATGACGTATTCTTAAGGTGGGGGGAGGGGTGAAGGAGTTCTTAAATGAATGTAGTTGGATTTCAGTGTAGTTTGATTGCTGCTGTTCTAGGCCTACAGTGAGAGTCCATCTTGGTCCATGTAGGCCAAACTGGCATTCAGATATGTAATGTGTGGTGGGAGCTCTTCTGTCTGGAGCATGGTATGGGACCTGATGGTGTGCTACAGGAAGCCACATCATTCCCCTGTTCCTGTCAGAACACCTTCAATACAAGCAGCTTAGACCACCATGTACCCAGGGCCATATTTGTGGACCTGGAGCCTACTGTGGTGGGTAAGCAGCCATTTTAACTTTCTTCCCTCTCTTGCATTGTGTGTGTGCAGCGTGAGTGCATCTCTATCCATGTGGGCCAGGCTGGTGTGCAGATTGGCAATGCATGCTGGGAATTGTACTGCTTAGAGCATGGTATCCAGCCTGATGGCAATATGCCAAGTGATAAGACCATTGGTGGTGGCGATGACTCCTTTAACACATTCTTCAGCGAGACTGGCTCTGGGAAGCATGTCCCACGAGCGGTGTTTGTGGATCTGGAGCCTGCAGTTATTGGTGAGTTGGCATGAGCAGTGTCATAGGAAACTGAACTTAGAACCTATAATATAAAATGTACTTAATGGAAGGATCAACATGTGATTTAAATGCAATGAATTGTTTTTCTGTCTTGTCCTGCAAAGTGATTGTGTAGGCAGAGGGTGGCTTGTGATTGTCAATGCATCTTGTTGCAGATGAGGTGAGGAGTGGCACCTACAGGCAGCTTTTCCACCCAGAGCAGCTCATCTCTGGAAAGGAAGATGCAGCTAATAACTATGCCCGTGGACACTACACTGTTGGCAAGGAGATCATTGACATGGTTCTGGAGCGTGTCCGTAAATTGGTAAGTTCAGAAGAACTCCATTAGTACTTCTATGTGTAGGTTTCAATCGTTGTAAATAATTTTGGAATGCAAGGACCTTTGTTTCCTCTCCATTTTCTATTCATAGACTGACCAATGTACTGGGCTCCAAGGATTCCTGATCTTCCACAGTTTTGGTGGAGGCACTGGTTCAGGTTTCACCTCCTTGCTGATGGAGCGCCTGTCTGTTGACTATGGCAAGAAATCCAAGCTGGAGTTTGCCATCTACCCAGCACCTCAGGTTTCCACTGCTGTTGTGGAGCCATACAACTCCATCCTCACCACACACACCACGCTGGAGCACTCAGACTGTGCCTTCATGGTGGACAACGAGGCAATCTATGACATCTGCCGTCGCAACCTGGACATAGAGAGGCCAACATACACCAACCTGAACCGGCTCATTGGCCAGATCGTCTCCTCCATTACAGCGTCCCTGCGCTTTGATGGTGCTCTCAATGTTGACCTGACAGAGTTCCAGACCAACTTGGTGCCATATCCCAGAATCCACTTCCCCCTGGTTACATATTCGCCAATCATCTCAGCTGAGAAGGCCTACCATGAGCAGCTTTCTGTTGCTGAGATCACAAGTGCCTGCTTTGAGCCATCCAATCAGATGGTGAAATGTGACCCACGCCATGGCAAGTACATGGCGTGCTGTATGCTGTACCGTGGAGATGTGGTGCCTAAAGATGTGAATGCTGCCATTGCCAACATCAAGACCAAACGTTCCATCCAGTTTGTGGACTGGTGCCCAACTGGATTTAAGGTAAGGGCATGGCTGTGTGGTGTATTGCCTTTTTTTTTTTTTTTTTTTAAATGGATTTTAGTTGGTTACTTTCAACATTTTCTATAAGCCACCATAATAGTGGTTGATGGAAACAGTGGTCACCTAATTTAACTTCCTGCTTTTAAATGTGTTTTCTCCACTCACCAGGTTGGCATCAACTACCAGCCACCTACAGTTGTTCCTGGAGGAGACCTGGCGAAGGTGCAGAGAGCTGTATGCATGCTGAGTAACACCACAGCCATTGCTGAGGCCTGGGCACGTCTGGATCACAAGTTTGACCTGATGTATGCAAAGCGTGCGTTTGTGCACTGGTATGTGGGTGAGGGCATGGAGGAGGGAGAGTTCTCTGAGGCCAGAGAGGATCTTGCAGCTCTAGAAAAAGATTATGAAGAGGTTGGCACAGAGTCTGTTGAAGATGAGGAGGAAGGAGAAGAGTATTAATCTCCAAGAGGCTAGTGGAAGAAGCACTTGCCTCTTGCTACTTTGCTGCCACAGTTTATTCCAAAGGAAAGGGAGCTAATGTCTGTCTTTTTTATTTTATTTTTTTTTTTTTTTAAATCCCCTATGTATGTTTAATTCTGTTCTAGTTTGTTCTCATTCTATTTGTTTGTGTAAAACCTGGGTTTCCATCAACTGTGCAATGTTTCTGAATAAATTCCCTTTTAATGACCTCTGGAGTGTGGGTTTTTATAAAACAAACTAGAATCTGGAAACTTGCATGTAGTTTCAGAACGAAGACTAGCTTTGGTTAGTTGGTTTCATAGCTTTGTCTTTTAAAAATAACAATGAGAAGGTTAGACCTTAATGTTAACTAACTAGCTAAGCCCAGAACATTCATGTAAAATAACTGAAGAGTATGGCCAAGGTGTCACTATGAACAAATTGAGACCATAGTATGTCTTTGTACAAGTTATTAGCTTCAATAATTTCCAGCATGGACACCCTTGGAAAAATAAATGACTGAATCTACCTCTTTTTCTGTAACTTTCACATGGTTTGTAGTTGACCTGGTTTACAATTCTTTCCAACTCACCCAAAATGTATTACTTTGTGGACAAATGCAGTAGATGCATATCAAATCTCTGGCATTGGTGGGTAGCAAGAAAGAAATTCATCCAGCCAGACTCCTCATGCACATGTTTCAACATGTTTCAAATACTGGAGTCAGGGAGTGAAAAATACCTCTTCTAGGTCAGCTTACCAAGCAGTCTGGTGCAAAAAAAAAAACTGCAGCACTAGCCAATGTATTCAGTCCAGGACTGGGTATCTAGAACATTTTATTCTGTGGACATGGGAAGGATCACAATATTTCTACCAGCACCTGCTATGCACCCCTTAAATCAGCAAGCACATTTTCCATCTTTGTCTGCTCTACCTATCTGACTGAGCTCATCAATGGGACTTTTTATTAGCTAATCACACCTGCTTTAATCAAGAGTCTGTTAATCACACTACCATCACACAGATGTGTTTGGTCTGAAGTAAGGAGAGAGAAGCTATACAGGACAGGGTGGCTTCAGGAGGATGATTAACAGTGAAATGGGCCACAACCAAAGTGCTTTCCAGTGGGTGCAGGAGCATCAAAACTGGATGGTTGAGTAGTGGAACTTAATCATCTGTTTGGACAAACTCGGGTTCATTTTTGCATCATGTTGATAGAAGCAAGAGTTTATGAATGCTTATTTATGAAACCATCTTGCTTAGTATGAACAAACAGTACAGGTTTATAGCAGGCAAGGAGAATAGTACGGACAAGGTTTTTGTAGCCCACATTTGAGTCCTTGATACCCCATGAAGAGTGTCTGAATGAACATCAGTGTATCTGAATTCAGGCCACTGAGGCACAACATGGTCCCTGGCTAGGTATACCATGCACATCAGTGTAAACACTTGTAGCAGCTCCACACGCATGCCACTGCAATATCAATGATGTACTGGGAATGATGCATGAACCAAATAATCTCAGTGGAGGTCATATGATGTCTATCCATTGATGAAGGGAGGCTGACATTGTGGCTTCTGCTTAGTTGGAATGAAAACCTGCATCCATACCAGCCCTTTCCAGGTAAGTTTGGATATCAGTGTTTTATAATAACCACTTTATCCTGGTCAGGGTGGCTGAACCTACAGTGGTGCTTGAAAGTTTGTGAACCCTTTAGAATTTTCTATATTTCTGCATAAATATGACCTAAAACAACATCAGATTTTCACACAAGTTCTAAAAGTAGATAAAAAAGAACCCAGTTAAGCAAATGAGACAAAAATATTGTACTTGGTCATTTATTTATTGAGGAAAATGATCCAATATTACATATCTGTGAGTAGCAAAAGTATGTGAACCTCTAGGATTAGCAGTTAATTTGAAGGTGAAATTAGAGTCAGGTGTTTTCAATCAATGGGATGACAATCAGGTGTGAGGACACCCTGTTTTATTTAAAGAACAGAGATCTATCAAAGTCTGATCTTCACAACACATGTTTGTGGAAGTGTATCATGGCACGAACAAAGGAGATTTCTGAGGACCTCAGAAAAAGCGTTGTTGATGCTCATCAGGCTGGAAAAGGTTACAAACCCATCTCTAAAGAGTTTGGACTCCACCAATCCACAGTCAGACAGATTTTGTACAAATGGAGGAAATTCAAGACCATACCCTCCCCAGGAGTGGTCGACCAACAAAGATCACTCTAAGAGCAAGGCATGTAATAGTCGACGAGGTCACAAAGGACAGCAGGGTAACTTCTAAGCAACTGAAGGCCTCTCTCACATTGGCTAATGTTAATGTTTATGAGTCCACCATCAGGAGAAAATTGAACAACAACGGTGTGCATGGCAGGGTTGCAAGGAGAAAGCCACTGCTCTCCAAAAATAACATTGCTGCTCATCTGTAGTTTGCTAAAGATCACGTGGACAAGCCAGAAGGCTATTGGAAAAATGTTTTGTGGACGGATGAGACCAAAATTGAACTTTTTGGTTTAAATGAGAAGCGTTATGTTTGGAGAAAGGAAAACACTGCATTCCAGCATAAGAACCTTTATCCCATCTGTGAAACATGGTGGTGGTGGTGGTAGTATCATGGTTTGGGCCTGTTTTGATGTATCTGGGCCAGGACGGCTTGCCATCATTGATGGAACAATGAATTCTGAATTATACCAGCAAATTCTAAAGGAAAATGTCAGCACATCTGTCCATAAACTGAATCTCAAGAGAAGGTGGGTCATGCAGCAAGACAACGACCCTAAGCACACAAGTCGTTCTACCAAAGAATGGTTAAAGAAGAATAAAGTTAATGTTTTGGAATGGTCAAGTCAAAGTCCTGACCTTAATCCAGTCGAAATGTTGTGGAAGGACCTGCTGCGAGCAGTTCATGTGAGGAAACCCACCAACGTCCTAGAGTTGAAGTTGTTCTGTACAGAGGAATGGGCTAAAATTCCTCCAGGCCCGTGTGCAGGACCCATCAACGGTTACCGGAAACGTTTAGTTGCATTTATTGCTGCACAAGGGGGTCACACCAGACACTGAAAGCAAAGGTTCATGTACTTTTTGCCACTCACAGATATGTAATATTGGATCATTTTCCTCAATAAATAAATGACCAAGTATAATATTTTTGTCTCATTTGTTTAACTGGGTTCTCTTTATCTACTTTTAGGACTTGTGTGAAAATCTGATGATGTTTTAGGTCATATTTATGCAGAAATATAGAAAATTCTAAAGGGTTCACAAACTTTCAAGCACCACTGTATGAGAAGACAAACTCTGAATGGGATGTCAGTAAATTACAAGGCACCATGTGCACATACATTCATACCTAAGGACAATTTATGCTGCATTTGGCTTACTTTGTCCAACTCCGTTTACAAAAATGTTGGGATCTCATCTCATTATCTCTAGCCGCTTTATCCTTCTACAGGGTTGCAGGCAAGCTGGAGCCTATCCCAGCTGACTACGGGTGAAAGGCGGGGTACACCCTGGACAAGTCGCCAGGTCATCACGGGGCTGACACCTAGACACAGGCAACCATTCACACTCACATTCACACCTACGGTCAATTTAGAGTCACCAGTTAACCTAACCTGCATGTCTTTGGACTGTGGGGGAAAACAGAGCACCCGGAGGAAACCCACGCAGACACAGGGAGAACATGCAAACTCCACACAGAAAGGCCCTCGTCGGCCACGGGGCTCGAACCCAGACCTTCTTGCTGTGAGGTGACAGCGCTAACCACTACACCACCATGCCGCCCAAAATGTTGGGATGCTGTGCAAAATATAAACAAAAACAATATGATTTATGAGTCATAGAAACCCTACATTATATCAGAAATAGTACAGAGACAACATATCAAATGTTGAAACAGAAATTCTACTGATGTTTGAAAAATATGTTTATTTTGGATTTGATGCCAGCAACATGCTTCAAAAAAAGTTGGGACAGGGCTGTGTTGCATCACTTATTTTAGCAATACCCTGTAAATGTTTGGGAACTGTGGAGACCAACTGCAGTTTTGAAAGTGAAATGTTGTCCTAGTCTTGCTTGATCTAGGGTTACAGCTGCTCAACAGTTCACGGTCTCCTTTGTCATAGTTTTTGTTTCATAACGTTGTGTTGTGCCAAATGTTTTCAGTGGGAGACAGGTCTGGACTGCAGGCAGATCAGTTTAGCATCTGGACTCTTATTATGGAGCTATGCAGCTGTAATAGGGGCCTTTCACTGACGTCACAGATTTTTGTTTATCACATACTGTAGTGTCCACCATATTGCCAGGCAAATAAAAAAACATAGCTGTGACAGTTAATAATGAAAATCCAGATAACTGTAGTCAGTACAATATTTCTGAAACGATTAAAATTTTATATTATACCAACAGCTTGCATCACGCCCAAAAGCTGAAACAGGCAGGCATCACAAATCCATATAATTTACCCACAAATGTATTTATTTCTTATTTATTCTCCCTACTGCCCTGAGTGTGTGTGCGTGCGCTCATTGCGTGTGTGTTTTCACTGCTTCAGACAGATTAAATGCAGAGGAAGAATTTTGCTGTGCTCGAGTGTCTCATTCTCATCTCATTATCTCTAGCCGCTTTATCCTTCTACAGGGTCGCAGGCAAGCTGGAGCCTATCCCAGCTGACTATGGGCGAAAGGCGGGGTACACCCTGGACAAGTCGCCAGGTCATCACAGGGCTGACACATAGACACAGACAACCATTCACACTCACACCTACGGTCAATTTAGAGTCACCAGTTAACCTAACCTGCATGTCTTTGGACTGTGGGGGAAACCGGAGCACCCGGAGGAAACCCACGCGGACACGGGGAGAACATGCAAACTCCACACAGAAAGGCCCTCGCCGGCCCCGGGGCTCGAACCCAGGACCTTCTTGCTGTGAGGCGACAGCGCTAACCACTACACCACCGTGCCGCCCCGTGCTCGAGTGTACGTGACAAAAATAAAGGCTTCTTCTTAATTTATCCACAAATATATTTATTCCACTTGAAAAGCGTATGGCAAACCAGCTGCTGGATTTGGGATACTATGACATCCTGAACTATTTAGTATTTGGGACTTCTACAACCTCAATTCCAAAAAGTTGGGAAACTGTATAAAACAAATAAAATGGAGTGTGAAGATTTGCAAATCATGGAAACCCTATATTTCACTGAAAATAGTACATCTCATCTCATTATCTCTAGCCGCTTTATCCTGTTCTACAGGGTTGCAGGCAAGCTGGAGCCTATCCCAGCTGACTACGGGCAAAAGACGGGGTACACCCTGGACAAGTCGCCAGGTCATCACAGGGCTGACACATAGACACAGACAACCATTCACACTCACGGTCAATTTAGAGTCACCAGTTAACCTAACCTGCATGTCTTTGGACTGTGGGGGAAACCGGAGCACCCGGAGGAAACCCACGCGGACAAAAGGGAGAACATGCAAACTCCACACAGAAAGGTCCTCGCCGGCCACGGGGCTCGAACCCGGGCCTTCTTGCTGTGAGGCGACAGCGCTAACCACTACACCACCGTGCCACCTGAAAATAGTACAAACATATCAAATGTTGAAACTGATAAATTTTATTGTTTTTTTGAAAAATACATGCTCATTTTGAATTTGATGTCAGCAACACGTTTCAGAAAAGTTGGGACAGGGGCATGTATACCACTGCGTTGCATCACCTCTACTTTTAACAACTTTGGGGAACTGAGGAGACCAGTTGCTATAGTTTTGAAAGGATGGGTCGGTTTTTCCTATAAGGAAAATGGTTCCATCTAGCAAACCATAAGGTGCTTCAATCAGTCCCTTTAGGGGATCCCTTGAAGCACATAGTGCTCTAGAACCCAGGTTGGGAACCTGCACTTCAATGGTTCTGTGTAGGTCCTTACATAGAGGGTTTCACTTCCAGAAAATGCTTCTATTAAAACCAATTTAAGAGGCTTTATCTATCCAGAAACCCTCAAGGAATATTTTTTCCACTAATGGAAATAGAAAAAAAAACAAAACAGTACACTTATTTTGTATTTACTACAATTTAGAGATAAGTTGAATCCAAAATAGTTTTAGCATGCAGTTAATTTAAAGTATAAATCTTTACACACATATTTAGAGTCATAATACATCTATATTTTTAAATATTCTGTGCCGTGTATAATATTCCCACACACCTGACAAAAGACATGACTTCAGTAACAGACTTGAATATTTAGATGTGTATGGAGTGAGAGTGCAGTGTATTCCTGTTTTCTCGCGAGGTTTCTTTTTCTCTTGTTCCCCCTCTAGTGAATTTTAGAAGTAAAGCCAAGTTTGTGACTTCTCCATACTTCTGTATACGAGACCGTTTATTTGGTCTCACGCTCAGTTACCCTTACTTCGTGAAAAGGTTTGAGTTTCACCATTGCCACTTCCGGCTTTTGTGGTTTGAAAAGGGCATTAACGGTTATTCATATCCTGCCAGATCATTAAAGTTTTTGTAGCTATTTATTCCAGTTTCTAAAATGAAAGCTAACAGTCATGTCTTAGCACACATCGTATCAGCATGTATAAAATTAAACTTGTATTGTATTAATTTCGTTTTTGTTTCCGTTAGCAGGTTTCTTTAATACTCCTGTCTACTCTCTTTTTGCAGTGTTTGACTCCAGGCCCCGCCCAGTCCACTACATCAGTCTCATAGTAAGAAGCACGTCCAATCAGCTTCCTCGCACGGTCTATTTAAAGAACTAGTCCCGGTCACCGTGAACTGTCACCTGGATGTATTCATCCGCGCGAGTAAACACTATTCTAGTGTGTGGAGATGATTGGCTCGGATTAATGAATAAAAGTCCACGGGGTGCAATTGCGTCACTTCTCAAAGAATTAGGTCATTTTGTCACTGTTATGAGAAAAACACACCACTTCCAATTTAACTGAGTCATAAAATGATATGCGTGTCATTTCAATGTTTGACATATAGCCTGTTTTCAACCAGACACAATAGGGTTAATACCTCCTTTATTTGCTTGTTTACTGAAGCAAGTAGTTTGTCCTGTGTTATGGATCATGGTTGCCCAACATTTAATTTGAATTAGTTTTAAAAATCAGCAGATCTGACGTCACATTTTTACAATTTAAGTCACAACAGAAATATGTTAGAAAATATAATTATAGGATGTGTTACATATTACATAATATCTAATGTATAAAACAAGCCTTGGGTATGTAATCCTTATTGAATTTGAGAATCAATTTTTTTGCTTTTTTACACGTCAGTGAGAAATTATATATGCATAAAATGTACGCATAATTAATCGTCGGTAAAGGTTTATCGGCTCATTTATGTGACTTGTTGGATTGCTGGGTATCTAGTTTTTTAGGCGGATGTGGTAACTGCCTAAGAGCAATCTTCTCAGTGTGTGTTTGACTGAGCCAGCCATCCTGTGTTGATACTGATTGTTCGAGTAAGTAGGAATCAGGCACGGGAGTATCGGAGCGATATCGATCGCAGTGTCCGATCCTAACTGTGTGTCCTGACTGAGCGACCCGTGTCCCTCTGAATCTGGACCATGAGCCAGCCTCGGCCGGACGAGTTTAAGCCTCCTCCGGAGTGCCCGGTCTTCGAGCCCAGCTGGGAGGAATTCGCAGATCCATTCGCGTTTATCAATAAGATTCGGCCGATTGCGGAGAAAACAGGGATCTGTAAAGTCCGACCGCCGCCGGTGAGTGTCCAGAACTTGATGCACCGAGCCACAGCTACTCCGTAACCGCGGTTTCGATATTTAATCATCGGCTCCGGTAGTAGTTAGCAAGCTCGGGTGCTCAATTTAAAGGGAAAATTTTCAACATGGCGGCGCAGTGACAGCACTAGCTAAACCAGCTGTATTGCTTTGTGTGCTTGATCTAAAGGGATCTGGTTGCCTTGGCTGGTTCTGAATTAATTCAACACAAATACAACAATAACTAAAGTGACGCATAACATGAAATTTATTAATTTAGTAAAAAAAAAAGTAGCAAAGTTGCATGTAAGAATAGCTAGGATGAATGCAAGATGATGTGACTAGCTAGCTAGCTAAATTACTTGCCTGCTAGTTATGGGCTTAGAGAAAATAACTACCCTGGCTATGCTAGCCATCTTCACAAAGGTAACGTTAGCTAATGTTTTTAAACTTTCAGGCAACGCAGTATTCCCTGCATGCTTGAGTTTCAGTGCTATTTGTTTACAAATAATTACCTGCAAGATGTCAGGTGCTGGTAATATCATCATTATTATTTTTTTTGTGTGTTATACTGTTTTTGGCTCACAATTGGGACTAAGATAGCAGGAATGGGGGGGAAACGCCTGAAATTACTCAGGGTGGAGACCACAGAGGACGGATCCGCGACAAAAGTTGTCCAAATGTTCCAGAGTTTCCAGATCTTAATAATTGTACATTTTGATTGGTACAAGTACGTATGCGTGACTAGTACCCAGTCTGAGGTACAGGATGGGGGGAATTACCCTGAGAGTCGGAGAGGTAAAGTGGTCCAGTAACCCAATCTACTGTAGAATTGATTTATTTTTTTGACAAGGAAACCCGTTGTATTCTAAATGAAGATTTGTATTGTATTTTTGTGATTAAAAGTGACGCTTTCGATTCGTTTTCCCTCGTTAACTAATTGTTTAATTTGTTTACATATAAACACACTCACTCCTTCAAAAGGGCCACATGGCGAGCTGCATTACCGCATCACTGTGACATTGAATTTGGCCTCAAGGATGATAGTTTTGTTCCTGGTTTGGAGACCGAGCACGTTTAACCACGATTAAAGATGAATAAAACATTTGGGTTTTGGTGTTTCGGTCCATTTTCATTAGCTCTTAATTAATACACAAAACTGGATGCGATATAAAATGGCAGAGCACAAACGACGACTTATTGTTGTTATTGTTGGTGGTGCTTTTTATGTATAACGCGTTCTCTATAACTTAATGGAAACTAAGTGGTGTGATTATGTGGTTTAAAGGGTTGACGACTTCCCAAGCACTATTTTTTTCCGCCATTTCAGGTTTTCAGTAGGAATTTCAAATACACGATGCATTAAAATTCCAGTTAATGGAAAGGATGTCAGACGCTCGTGCACGCGCGTGTGAATAAAATAATACTCGTAGATCGGATTACACAATATGGGCGCTACGTGACGTGTCTCACGCCACAAGAAAGTGAAAACGAGAGAAGACAAGACAAGATGTGTCCATTTTTATTAATCAGGCTTCATATTGTGTCGAATTTAAGGTACACAAATCGGATGTGAAATGCTTTATGAAAGCACACGACGCATTATGACTCATAAATTTGCAATTACACAACAATGCAGGGTCGGAAACGTGTTTTATTCCTTCATTCAGCCTTCCAGTGAGGAAAAGTCCACCGATTTTCCCATCGCTCGTTGCTATACGGTTTATATAACTTATACACGCAGACACACGTCAACACAAAATGGCGTAAAGCCGACTCTGGCTTCTTGTATCACATTTGATATGCATGTGATAATCATAGTGAAATAGTTCTATGATATGAAGCTATAGTGTGCTGGGGGGGGGAGGGTTGTTGTTGTTGTTTTGTTTTTAGGTGAATTTATGGTTACCGTGCAGGCCGTGTTCACTTCAGCCGTCCTCCATGTTGCCTTTGTGGAGTGTGTGTGTGTGAGAATGAGTGTACTACCATCTGGCCGTTTTGTGGGTCTGTACCACAACTGTTGTGAACCAAATAGGGATAAATTTAAGGTTATGATGAGGTATTTTCCCCTCACCATACCTGCTGTTCACCTCCTTTGTCTGGTTAAAAGTGTATTTGGGCAACTTTGTTGTTGTTGTTGTTTTTTTCTCATAATAGGAAGTCTTATTCATTGAGCACAGTTATGTTTTTTTTTTTATATTCTACAGAGCACCTATATATGCATTGTATGCATGTTATAGCAATTCTTGTTGTTTCAATATTTACATTCTAAACTGTGTTGCATTTAAAATCTCTAAAACACATTATTATGTAGTTACCGATCCAAAATGAAATACTAACCAGTTGTATGAATGTATGACAACACCCATATGAATCACTGTCCAGAACCCTACTGCCATACATATTCTAACATTACGTCGACAATTATTGTGACTGTATGACAAAAGGACATTTTGCCTACCTACTAATTGACTATTGTTATAATTGAAAAGTTCATATATCACATTAATAGTTTCCTTATTATAAATAATTTGAAACAGTAAAGGATTAATTCAGTTGTACTTGTGTTAAAATCAAACACAACTGACAAGTTTACGATGGTTTCTGTATTCTACAAACATGCTTAAAATTGCATTTAGTGTTGAATGTTTGTGTGTGTTTCTATTGGCAGTATTAAGCTGGCTGTTGTTATTGTTGTTGTGGCTTGGTCTCTGGAAAATAACAAGGGCGGATTGGGGATGTGGGTTGATGAGGGTGCTGGTGGGGAAACAGGGTGAAGATGTCTTCCATAGTTCTTCAGAAGAACCCCTGTGATAGTCATTTTGAGCCTTTCATCTTCTGCTGGTTTTATCGAAATTGCAATAACGGAGATAAGGCTACCGTGGATTCATTTAGGCCAGTAACTGTAGGCGTGTAAGGCTTGTTTTCAGCATTGTATGATTTCCTCCCACCCCACACACATCACCACCTTTTTCTGCAGTGTTTAACAGTGGATGATCTAGTTTATGCTTTGGCAGAGGAAGTGGTTTTGTAGATAGCTCACCTACGTGGTTACAAAAGCGGAAATGTAGAATTGTATGTTGTTTTAAAGGACATGGTTTTAGTGGGGAAGAAATGTAGTCTGTAGGACAACACACACAAAAGGTGTTACTTGCCATGAATGAGTTCTGCTGTAATTCAGTTTTAGTGACTGAACCATTCATCTGTACTTGTATTTCATGCTGTATTAATTTTTATGTTTGACAAGATTTGGATATATTTGATTCTATAGCTGCACTTTATCTGGTTCCAATTTCTGTATAGTTAGTAAGCCGTTTGTTTGTTAGCAAATCATGTCAGTAGGTGTGGCCAGTGACCGACCAAAATAATTTATAAGAAGTATGTGCCATCGCTCAAACGTCTGAAACAGAAAATGGTTCATGCTGTGCCTTTCCAGTTATTCCAGTTCTTATTTTTGGATCGTTGTCCTAACCAAGATAAGTTGGTGCTTCCGCAAAGCTGCATTTGAATTCTCATTATGCTTCCACAAGGTGGAAGAACATGGGGCCGATTAATATTTTTGCATATTACATTAGTTCATTACATTTAACATCATTTCCTTATTAGATCAGTCTCCTGCTGTCAATTATTGCAGTTTCCAATCCTAAAGAGCCATTTGTTTGGTGTGCTCACTAGTGAAGCCACCCCACATGCTGCATATCAATATGTATTTCACATGCAGACTAGTGCAGGAATGTTAGGCCTCATTGCCGTGTTAAGACTTTTGTTTGTTTGTTTGTTTGTTTGTTTGAGAAAGAGAACCTGAACTGATACTGTGCAGAATGGACCCCATTTCCAAATCTTTAAGAAATGCATTATTTTCTGGGAGATGAACAAAGGTGTAACGAAAGATGATACATTAGCTGCGGCGCTGACATTGGTTAATCCATGCTTAACGTTAAGAGATGTGCTTGAAAGCCTGAAATAATAGGAATCCTCATCTAATTGGGACATGTGAATGCTGTCAATTTCATAAATTGGCTGAATAATCTCTAATACATGAACAATAGGATCCAAATGTGTGTTCATTTAGCTGATTTTGAAAGCCAGCGTCGTCTCTCTCTTTTGGTGCATCAGGACCCTGCAATGTATAATATCTACACTGTAATGTATTCAATTTTTATTTATTTATTTGGTGGAAAAAAAATACACTAAACTTAGATTATGTAGTGCAACAACATTTTTGTAATTTGACCAAGTTATTTATATCCAGCTATAACTGTTGGACATGGGCTGCTATAAAATATGAACATGCATAAAAATGTAAATAGTGCTCTATCCTTTGTTTACTGAAGTATTTGCACAGTATTTATGGATGGATTGTGCTACAATAAAACCTCCTCATTGTTTTGTTTTTGCTGTAGAAGGGGTAACTGCTGTTTGTTTCTAATCAAAAGCCTCACATTTGGATTTGGCACTGGGTGCACCAAAGAACACAGTAAACTTGAAGCTTTGTGTGTGTGTGTGTCTGTCTGTCTGTCTTCTGGCCTGCTGTGATATCCTCTGAATGGCCAATGATAGAATGAAGCTCAGTTAATGAAGATACTTCATACCTTGTTAAATGTAAAATAAAGCTCCTAGAACTATCATATAGAAGCAATAAGCCCTGTGTAGCACCATTTAGTATGCTTCTGTAAAAGAATTACATATAATATTGCCATTGTAAATGTGTTTATTACAACGACTCTGCAATGGAAAAACATCTCTCTGATCCAGTTGCTGGGTCAGTTAAGGCCGTTTTGTCATGTCTGTTTTTGAGAAGTGTGAAAACTCTGCAGCAACTTGAATGTTTCACACTAAAGTAGCATTTGCTGATTTGAGATGTCAAAATCCTTTTGGTAAGGACAACGGTTGCTACATTTGACTTGTGTTTGTTTAGTTAAATTGACTTATGTTTCTGGTTGTGTGTGCACAGGACTGGCAGCCTCCATTTGCATGTGACGTTGACCGACTTCATTTCACTCCTCGGATCCAGAGACTCAACGAGTTGGAGGTTAGTTCACACCCAGCATTTGTTTTAGGTGGGGTGGGGGAAGTTTGGATGGCTTCATCTTTTCAGTAAAGATGTTTCAAGGAATCACAAGGAGGCATTATGCATTGCACTTTCAATTAGAGAGCCCCATTCAGCAGTATTGGGGTCTTTTCAGACAACTTCTGCTCTTCCATATCAAAGGAAGTCCAGTTCAATAAAAAGAAATTAATCATTCTCATTCTGCATTTATTTTCTAGATAATTCTGTTTGTTGTCTTTGTTTGTCTTCTCTCCCCCCCCCCCCCTTTTTTTTTTTTTTTAAATCTTGCCCTCATCCTTTTCTGTTCCTCCTGTCTGTTTTCTTTCTCCCAGGCACAGACGAGGGTCAAACTTAATTTTCTGGACCAGATTGCTAAATTCTGGGAGCTTCAGGGATGCACTCTTAAAATTCCACATGTAGAGCGAAAGATACTAGATCTATACCAGCTAAACAAGGTAAGGCCATTAAAACCACACCAAAGAAATGAGTGTTCTCAAACCAAGTACTACAACAGGTCATGTGCTGTTGAGGAAACGCTGTCTATGATGTTGGGATCAAACTACACGATATTTTTGTCTTTCATGATACATTGGTCATTCCTGATGTCCATATTTGGGCCTGACTCTGGAAGTCCCCCCCCCCCCAGCCACAACAAAATTGTGTTGAAATCAGGTTGAATTTGTGTAATCTGATCCTGGCATTACTCTGTTCATGTTCTTGTCAGTAACATAAAAGAAAAAGTTTGCATTCATCAGCCTGAATGTGACTGTGCACTCGTGTGACATCTCTGTCTCTTTTTCTATCACTGCTTAGCTGGTTTCAGAAGAGGGAGGTTTTGATACTGTATGTAAGGAGCGCAGATGGACAAAGATCGCCATGGCAATGGGCTTTGCGCCTGGAAAGGCAGTAGGTTCACACCTGCGTGCTCACTATGAAAGAGTCCTCTACCCTTACAACCTCTTTCAGTCCGGGGCCAACCTGCTGGTGGGTACACCCCTATTTTCCTGGAATTAATTTAACATGACTTAGATTAGAATTCTTAACAGATCCACTAAGATGATCCAATAGTCAATAATATAAGGTCATTCAGAAGTCCTGATGTCTAGCTTTCTCACGTATCATACAAGCTGCTGTATATCATACTTGGCATATAATGTACTCTGGCCTATTTTCCATTAGCTCAGCTTTGTATTAGACAAGAATGAGTGTTTGTTTTCGAAGTTTTAACCAAATCAGGCTTTAAAAACAGAACTCTTTGTTCTCACAAACTCTCTGCTTTTGTGTGAAGTCTGCCAGAGGTGGATTATACAGGGTTTGTGAAGGATGGAAGGCAGTGGCTTGGGTCAACGAATAGCAGATGTTTGTAATTAGATTGCATCATATTTATATACATCCATAGTTATTCATATGGCAGATGTGTTCATCCAGATTGATTTACAGCTAAGGTAGAAACTAGCCCAAATACGTATAAAGCTGAGTGGTTGAAGGGCAGATTCCTGGGATTTGAACTCACAACCTTCTAGTCACTAGCACATAACGATTGAGCAAAGACTGCCCCAAGCATTCGACCATCATCACACCATGCCTTAATATTTTAAGGATCAGGTTTGGCCCAGAATTCCAAGTATTCAGTATCCGGGCATCTTTGCATTGGTGTGGACTTGGTTTAACCTGAAACTCCAAAAGTCAGTCTTTCTGATTAAATATCTTGATGAACATCTGTTATAGTTACCAAACTATTATTTACGTGCTTCTGTCAATTTAGTGTTGAATTTAAAAAATAGTGTCAAACAATTTGTCATTTTACTTAAGTTGTCCATATTAGGCATGGCAGGCATCTAGTAGACATTTATAGGTGCTATTAGAAATGACCCCAGGGATGTGCAGGACCAAACAGGTTAGGAAAACTATGGGGGGGATTCAATATAAAATGGTTAAAGAAAACAGCTACAAGAATGGAGCAGATGAATATTGTTTCTGTGGTTCAAGGTTATACATGATTTTACTATCAAAAACCAGAGTATTGAGTAAAAGGATAAACCTTATTTGTATCAGTTCCATTGTTAATCGGATTTCAGAAGTGAAAATGCAGTGTTGTAACATTCACACATCATCTCCATGGTTGTGGGTTTGACTGATGCAGCGACAGTGGAAATGCATCAGGAGCCTTGTGTTGCAGTTCCAGGTGAGAATTTTAGGGCAGAAGTTAATCAATGGAAACACTACTGATGACTGGCTAATATTTTAGGTATTCAGAGTTAATCTTAGGTTTAGCCAGTTGAAATAGTTACTCCTTAATCTGTGGGAGTTTTAAACACATTGGGCCTATTGACAGAGAGGTCATGTCTAGAGTAAACACTACCTATTGTGCTGTGCTACTGTTTAATCTTGTCAATAATTATTTTGTGTCAAACTCATCCCGGAGAACATTGTGTTCTCACAGTGCTTTGTGGTGCAGGGGAGATATATATATTTATTATTATTATTATTTTTTTTAAGACAAAACTATACACTTGGAGTATCTGGTGTGATCTGTTGTTCTGGAATTAAAATGTCTGTCTTTTTTTTGGTCAGAGGAAATAAAGTATTCTGACATTCCCCTTGAAATATTTGTTCTCTTCACAAGGAGATGAATCTATTTGGAGGTTTGTGACCTCTGAGTCTGAGGTCACCTAAATTCTTGTATAACTCCTGGCACTTTCTCTTGCCCAGGCTCCAGAGCTAGCAGCCAAACTGATGAGTTTTGGGGCTGCTCCTGAGCGGGAGAAGGTATGTCTGCTTTTCTGATTCAGGGCCGAGCTATTCTAACACTGGGATATAAATGTTTGTTTTACTTATCTGAAATATCTAACTGAGGGAGTTGAAACAAAACCAATATTGAGACAGAGTCTTTACAAAAACATTAAGATTTTTTTAAAAAATCTCGTATTACAAGCTGGAACTTAAACATGTTTCAATTCTTATATTCTTAAACCACTAGTAAAATCGTAATCTTCTTAACAGATCTCAATGGCTCCTTGCTGTTTCACTTAAAATCACCTTTTGCTGTTTTGCTTTCGCTTGCATGTTTTGGTGTCTGGTCTGTTTTTCTTAAATCCCAACATTTGTTTTGCCTTATTATGACTTGGAGGTGGGCTGGTATTTATGCAATTCGACTATCGTGACCTGTCAATGGCTTCTTTTGCCCCACTTTTTCCCTATCCCCCACTACAAACCGTCACACGCTGTGATGCCAAATGCTACACTTCAGTTGAAAGTGATGGATGGAGAAGCAGAACATTGAGCATTGTTGGTGTAGGCTGTTTTCCTTCCTAGTTTGTTTGCTAAAGTCTGCAACAGAAATGTATGTTTTTTTTTGTAACATTATCTTTTTCATTTTGTCCACTTGGTTTCACGTTGCACCACTTTACAAATGCACCAAAGTATTATAACGTTGAGTGTACTTTGATTGGTCAGGAATTTGGTAGGGTGTGTTTCTGTGGATACTTTTTAATTGTTCTCATTGAGGGCTGTTTTTCCTCTGCAGGTCAAATGAGGTGGATTTATATTAGAGAAAAGATAGAATACTGTAGTTGTTGCCTTCCAGTTTGTAATATGTAAATATTAATAGTTCTACTTGCACTAATAGGTGTATATTTAGTCATTTTATTAAACTGTAAAACTGATAATTCAGGGTCAGTAACAATTTCTGATATTTCTACATGCACTTATGGGGCCATTTCTATTGTTCACTGAGAAAATATTCCTTAAAATGGATTTAAAAGGAAACAAAAAAAAAGCATTGATCTGTGTGCTCAAGAAATAAACACCTTTTGTTCTGTTGGAGAGGTGGTCTGTTTTTTTGTGTGTGTGTATTTTAAAAAAATCCTCCATGGTCTGGTAAATTTTTAATCCAAATATTAAAAATTGAAACTACTTGGTATCTTTTTTTCCATCCTTTTGGTGCAGACCTTCATAAAACCATGTTCACACCAGGAACAAACTGAACCAGGTTCACTTGGATGAAGATGGAGGAGGTGCTTGATTTTGGTGCACATCCAAGTACAGATGAAATGTTTACATTGAGCAAAATTAAAGATGATGTAGGATTGCTCTGCACCACACTTTTTTTTTTTTTTAAATTAAATTTTATTTTTTCCTTCCATCGTTTACTACACCAGTCTCCCTCCTTGCTTGCTTTCACTGCCCTCAGAGCTTTGTAAGTTACAGTAGGGAATATGCTTTTAAAACTACCAGCTGTTACCTCTTTCTCTTACCTCCTTCCTTTGTGAAAGAGATCCCTCTGGGTTAAGCACTGCAGAAGCACAGTCTCCCCCTGGTTTCCTCCCTTCTGTGTATTCCAACTGATAATCTGATAATGGCTAGAGACTCTCCTACCAAGCTCATTTGGATTCAGACTAATTTGTCTGGGTTAGATTATGAGCAGGGACAGCTACAGAATGTGTACACAATAAGCGATATTATAACGGAGCTTCCCACATTTACTTTGAACCTAACAACAAAATCCTTCATGTTGCTGTAACAGTCACTCTGTGCTGTTTATCTTGTCATTATAAAGGAACATCCTTATAAAGCTGGAAGCTTTAAAAGAAAGTATAGTCCTGTTCTGCCATGTTAGAGTTAAGAGTGGCATCAAGACCATCGTAATCCAATAAAGTCCCATCTTATTAATTTATATGTATGTATGTTATAAGTAATATGTAGTTACACAAGAAGGGAATTTAAGACTGGACCAGCTGATGGATCCTGGTAGTTTAAGAGGTTAAAAAAACTTTGAATCTGTACTGTATATAACCACTTACCATGAACGCTATTTACAGACCATGGTTTGTTAGATGGCCAAACTCTGGTGAATGTTTGGTATATTATCACAGCCTTTATTCAACTGAACCTATTCCAATTCTACGTGGAATTCTCCATTAAGAGAGATTTTTACTGTACGTAGGTAGCGGAGTCACATAGTCAGTAGTGTCATAGCTTCAAGGTTCCTGGTTTGTGTCTTCGTAGAGTTTCTCATGTTCTCCCTATATCCATGTGGGTTTCTTCTGGGTTCTCTGGTTTCCTCCCACCCCCTAAACTTGCCAGTGTGAGGGTCGACAGCTCAAAATTTCCCGCAGGTGTGAATGTGTGTGATGCCCTATGATGGAGTAGGATACATTTCTGCCTTGCTCCCAGTCTTCCTGGGATAGGGTTTGCATCCATTGCAACCCTGACTAGGATAAAGTGGTCAGTGAAATGGATGGATGAATGAATGGATGCTTCTCAACTTTTTAACAAAATATTGAAACATGAATAAGCTACAATCTCTTTCCCTCATCTGCTGATGCATGCTCTTGTCTCATCGCTTCCAACGCTGTTCCTGAAATATGTGCTAATCATCTTTTTGACTGTGAGATGAGTCGTGATGCAGATACCCAAGAGTGTTTGTTTTTATATCCGCTGTTTTTACCAGTTAATGCCTTTTATGCGAGTGGGACTAATTACACATCTCTCTTCTCTGGTACTTCTCTGTGTATATGTACCTTATACGTCAATGTGCTGAATTTTCAAATAACGTTTTCCTGTAGTGAATAGTTAGTAGTGCATAACTTTTTTTTTTTTCATTTCTGAATGTTTCAGTGCCTAGAGATGTACCATATACGAGTATGAGTGAAATTTATGGGACTGTCAGCAGACCTCCTTTGCAGGTGCTGGAAGTGGAGGAGGAAGTAACTTTTATGATTTAATCCGCAGTTTGTTCAGAAGCCTTCCCTCCCGGAAAATGGTGATGATAAAGAATATAAACCTCATGATCTGGTGCGGCGGCAAAAGGTGCAGGTGCAACCCAGCGATACATGCACGCCTGCCAGGAGAGCCAAGCGGATGAAAGCTGAGGTAGATCAAGGACACATTTACCACTTGCTTGATGCTGCTGTTGCGCTGTAGTTACTTGCGATTACAAATTAGCAGAACAAATCATCTTTTTATCTTGCTGCCTTTCTAGTCTGGCTGTGGGAAGTCAGAGGGGTGTACAGGAGGAGAGATGTCTGAGAACAGGCCCAATCTCAGGAGACGGATGGGCTCTTTTGTAGCAAAGCCTGAACCAGGTGAGCTTCATGTCATACAAGCTTATCACCTTTTTTATCATGGTCTCTGTCAATTGTGTGGCATCCTTCATATATAAATTGCACCTGAAAGTGCTTCATGATAAAGATAATATGAATCAAGTAAGGGACATAAGCAGTAAGATGGATGGATAGGTAGATAGGGTACTTTACTGAGAATGATTGAATAGATTACGTAGAAGGGTCCTTTTTTAACATTTTCTACTGAAAAAGACATTCCCTTAGACTGAAATATATGGTTTTCTTTTGCACATATTTTAAACCAAAAGTAAAGTTATAGCATTTTAAAATCTGGTTACCCCCAAATTTGAAAAGGGAGAAAATCACATTTAAAGATTTCATTCCTATTCCACTGAAAGATGCTTTATGATAAATTTATAGCCTAATTGACTTGTAAATTATTTTACAACGGGATAAATGAGTGTTTTACTATGATTCTCAGTCATCTTCACCAAACACTGTATCATTATCTGAGGTAAATGTTACTTGCGTCTTCTTTTGGGATCCCCTCTCAAAAAACTGACACATCGACATCCTTATTTTTGCCAGTGTCAAGACCAAAATTAGTTGTATCATGCAAGAGCTGATTTCACAGCCAAGCTAAATTGATTAAGCTCTTTTGTGTTGTCAACAGTAAAGGAAGTACCCATTCAGATTAAACAGGAGCCTGTGGAGAGGGACCTGCAACCTGAGCCAGAGAAAACCAAATCACGCTATAAGAAAAGCGCTCCACAAGCACCTGTCAGTGTCGTGAGTGCCCTCTTACAGCATCTGTTTGATTCCTCTATCTTTTTGATGTACTTAGGAAATGTTCTGTTAAGTAAAGTATTACAACACTGATACCCTATATTCTACTCCCTCTTTCTTTTCCTCATTCCCCTGCTCCACTTGATTTGCCTTTTACTCTAGGTTGACCTGTATGTGTGTTTGGTATGTGGGAGTGGTAGCGATGAGGATAGGCTGTTGCTATGCGATGGCTGTGATGACAGCTACCATACTTTCTGCTTGATTCCACCCCTTCATGATGTCCCTAAGGGTGACTGGAGGTGCCCCAAGTGTCTGGCACAGGTGTGGGAAGCGGGGGCCTATCTGCCACACCCTAATATCTCACTCAAACCAGAACAATGCTTGTCTAACACTAACCTCATGGTCATTGTATCAATACAGAGCTAAGTTGCCAATGACTAATTACTTATGGCCTTCAGTATATTAGGAGTAAAAAACTTTGGCTTATTATGATACAAGGTCACTATACAGATGAATAATGGGAATAATTTTCCCTCAGCACTTTTTTTTCTAGCACAATCCAATACATAACAGTGCCAAGTTAAATAAATGAATTTTATCAATTTTACCATGCAACCTTGTAGCACTAACAAAACATTGATCGATCTATCGATCAGAATTGATTAATAATTTTTAATACAAAGTTACTATGATAACCTTAACAGTGCGATGCCAGATGAAATCTTTCTTAATTCAGATACGTTTGCTGAAAGGAAAAGGACTGAAGTAAATTTGAAAAGATTTTCAGTCATTGATTGATTGCAGTATGTTTCCGTACAGGAATGCAGTAAGCCACAGCAGGCATTTGGCTTCGAGCAGGCACGCAGAGAATACTCGCTCAAATCGTTTGGAGAAATGGCTGACTCATTTAAATCTGACTACTTCAACATGCCTGTTCACGTAAGCTCAGAAATGCTCAGCATGGGTAGTCTGTGAGAATTGACCTTGGAATTAGTAGGTTGTTTGTCCATATTTTGTTGCATTTCTTGTCACCTTATGCTCTTGTGTTTCTGTGGCTGTGTGTATGTATAGATGGTGCCCACTGAGCTGGTAGAGAAAGAGTTTTGGCGGTTAGTGGGCACTATCACAGAGGATGTGACGGTGGAGTACGGAGCCGATATTGCTTCTAAGGAGTTTGGCAGTGGTTTTCCCATCAGGGGTGGCAAGTTCAAGGTTACACCACAAGATGAGGTAAACTAAAACATGGATACAAATACAGCAACAAAGTAATGGAGGAAATTTCTGGGAAGTGTGTTTTATAAGAATGTCTAGAGCACATGCAACTAAATTGCAGTGCTGGATAAGTGAAAAAGAAAGTGAGTCCACACACTGGGTAGTTCCATTTAAAATAAATTTCATTTTCAAGAGCTGAATGCTCTTACATGCACGGATTTAGTAACCAACAGGCAATAAATGTCTATCCCTGTGTCTGAAATCACTCACTTGTTCACTACTCCCTACTCACTATATAGGAAATTACTATATAGTGAGCTCATTGATAAAATGGGGGGAAAAAAACAAAACCACTTTTCGTTGCGCTATTATTTATGTCATTACTGTCACACAATTAAAACGTGCCAGATCAGTCGGCTAGTGGGTTTTCAAAATAAATACATGCATGTATTTTTGTGATAAATACATATTCTGCTGAGCATATTTCCCATATTAATAAATACAAAGTACTTTGTGTCTGCTGCATCTTTCAGTTCTTTTAAGTCAAGGCCGAATCCTTTCTTCTTTGCCGCTGCCTTTTATTAAATCAGATTTGAGGCATTTGATTTTTCAGTGCGACCGCAATGCATGATGGTGTGTGTATATGTATTGCTTGTTTAGTGACCATCGGTTGTACACTACTTTTCATGATGCATTGTGGGATACTTTGAGTGCATTATATAGGGTGTAATAATTCTCGCTATACATTCGGACAGCACTACAAAATGGCGATCTCACTATATAGTGAGGTAGGGAGTGATTTCGGACACAGGGTATGTATGCCTGTTTTTACATAACTGACTATCATTCACAGTTGGAGGACAGTCTCTCTATTTAATAATAAATGTTCTGACTTTCCCACTTTGATAAAAGTGAATATGAAAAGGAATTAGGAAACACTGATTATTTCTGTTTGTATTGTAGAAGTACTTGAGATGTGGGTGGAATCTGAATAACATGGCAATGATGGATCCATCTGTGCTGACCCATGTGACGGCTGATATATGTGGCATGACCCTGCCTTGGCTGTATGTGGGCATGTGCTTCTCCTCTTTCTGCTGGCATATCGAGGACCACTGGAGCTACTCCATTAACTACCTACATTGGTAAATACCACTTTATCATGCTTTATATGTTCTGAATTTATTCAAGCAACTTCCTCTCTCTCTCTCACACACACACACACACACACACACACACACACACACACACACACACACACACACACACACACAACTGATGATCACCTTCAGACTTTATAAATCCTCCATAATACCAAGTAATGGTCACCTATATGACTTGCAGTGTAAAATACTTTAGTAAACATTTTCTAGGCGAGTTGTGTTTGCTTGTGCACGGACCTCTGTAAGGCTTTGTTTATGCAGCAGAGCAAGGGAAATAATTTTTATATATACACCGAGTAGTACAGGGCAAGAGAAAGTTAGCTAGTTAATTATTTCTCAACATGGAGACTTCGCTGTCGATTATGTTTTACAAGGCCCAGTGATTTGCTCTGAATATATTCAGCAACTGAAGATCGTGGCATGCATATGTTGTTTCTTACTGCTTTGTTGTTTCTACAGTGGTGCAATGTTGCTAAAAGTGGTAAAACCTTAAGATCCACATGATTCGATTTCGATTGTTAAAGCAAGAATGTATTTGACAATAGTACTAAATCTTCGATGATATGATTTTGATATGTGATCAGCCTTGTACAGAATGTAGGTGACAGGATTTAAGGAACCAGAAATACGGGTAAATCACTTTGCTTGTCTTTAAAAACATGGATTGTTTTTACACACCAGCTGTCTGTCCTGAAATCAGATATAATCGATAATAATCTATTTGTAATTGTTGCCTTGATTCAATTGAATCACTGCCTTTATACGCCTAATAACTAATCCCCTGACCTGCCTTATTGCTATCTCTCAGCAATGTTGTTGCAAATTTCTGAAATCAAGAAAAACCAAATGCCTTTCAGTTTTTAATTTGATTTGAACGACTATTCGGGTGTGGCCTAGAAAATGAAGAAATGACAACATTTTTTGCCATTTTACATGACAGAAAATCTTTCCATCTTAAATAAGATTTGACAACAATGAACTTGAGCTACATTTATGAACTTATCTGAAGCCTACTTTGTGACAAATTATTGCGAAATATATTCTCCACATGCTCTGGTGATATTCGTTCTATCTGTCTTTGAAGGAAGGTGAGTAACTATAGGAGTGTGGTTTTATGTAGTTGCTGGGTTTGTGTGTAGGGGAGAGCCTAAGACGTGGTATGGAGCTCCAGGATTTGCTGCTGAGCAGCTGGAGGCAGTGATGAAGAAGCTGGCACCTGAGCTATTTGAGTCTCAGCCAGATCTCTTACACCAGCTTGTTACCATCATGAACCCTAACACGCTCATGGCCTATGGAGTACCAGTGAGTGTTCTCTCTTGCGCACTCTCACACAGGGCATCGCATATCTCACATGCAAACTAACATGGACACATTTGGCTCTCTTACAGACCACATCTTTATTTTTTTTCACACCCATACACTGCCACATCCTCTCACTCTTTTATGCGCACACACTAGGACTTGGCACATATCCACCAAACCGTCTCTCACACACAGATGACCGCTCTCTCTGTCTCCCTTAATCATGCACTTATGCACATAGTCACAATCCTGTCTTTCTAATGCTGAATCACTATTTTAATCACTCATCCTCATAGTTCAGTAATTACACTTTACAGGAATTGAATTTTTCAAGTAATCCTCCACTTTTGTGTCTCAGATTTACAGGACCAATCAATGTGCAGGAGAGTTCGTCATTACATTCCCGAGAGCCTATCACAGTGGTTTTAATCAGGGCTTCAACTTTGCAGAGGCTGTAAACTTCTGCACTGTGGATTGGGTAAGAAAGATTTCTACCCGTCTCATGCTTTTACATGTAGTACTTGTCACCTTAACCTGAGGTGACGTTTATATACTGTAATATCAGTTAAATTTTTAGCAATTTCATTACGTATTGATAATGGTTAGATAATCATCGCCCTTCTGTTTTTGTAGATGCCTTTGGGCCGTCAGTGTGTGGATCACTACCGCTTGCTGCATCGTTACTGTGTGTTCTCGCACGATGAGATGATCTGTAACATGGCTACCAAAGCTGATAAATTGGATGTGGTTCTGGCTTCAGCTGTGCACAAAGACATGGTGCTAATGATCAATGAAGAGAAGGAACTCCGACAGCAAATTCGCAAATTGGTGAGACCAAGCACCAACAATAAAACGACTTCACCTCTTTGAATTCTTTATTATTATTATTTTAAATTATCAATGGTCCATAAACAAAAATGTGATTTTTCCCAATGGACCATTGTTCTGCTTGGCTGCGTTTGCACAGAAGTATTTTGTTGTGGCTCTTTGGTGTAACTCGGTCACAGCTGGGTTATGGTGGACATTTTTTAAACAGGCTTGATGTGGTTTCAAAAGTCAGATTCTTTGCATTTGGGCCTCATCACCACGGTGGTGTAGTGGTTAGCGCTGTCGCCTCACAGCAAGAAGGTCCGGGTTCGAGCCCCATGGCTGGCGAGGGCCTTTCTGTGTGGAGTTTGCATGTTCTCCCCGTGTCCGCGTGGGTTTCCTCCGGGTGCTCCGGTTTCCCCCACAGTCCAAAGACATGCAGGTTAGGTTAACTGGTGACTCTAAATTGACCGTAGGTGTGAATGTGAATGGTTGTCTGTGTCTATGTGTCAGCCCTGTGATGACTTGGCGACTTGTCCAGGGTGTACCCCACCTTTCGCCTGTAGTCAGCTGGGATAGGCTCCAGCTTGCCTGCGACCCTGTAGAACAGGATAAAGCGGCTAGAGGAGATGAGATGGGGCCTCATCATATTCTATAGGGCAAAAAAAAAAAGACGCGAGCGCCATTCTTTGTGGTGTGCTTGCTGAAAGCTTTTCTTCCTGAATAGAGATCTTCTCATCTCAATGTCTCTAGTCGCTTTATCCTGTTCTACAGAAGGTCTGGGTTCGAGCCCCGTGGCTGGCGAGGGCCTTTCTGAATAGAGATCTTGTTCAGGGCCCTGTACTACGAAGCGGGTTTTTTGGCTTACCAGGGTAACTTCGAGAGTAACTTGATCACGTGCAGCGTAACTTCCCGATTAACCCATACTACGAAAGTTGGCTATGTTCAAACCGAGGTATGCTGCCATGGCAATTTGCGCTGCATCTCAAACCTACTCGTCTCAGGTTATGTTCTTGGTTAACCCGAGGTTTCCGATTAACCACACCCTTTTTAAACACCACCTCTCCACCGACATTTCCTCTAGAGACAATGCCAGCGTACCTGGATGACCCGTGCGATATCGGAGCGCAGATTAGAGATGGGATTTATGGCTCTTTGATGGGATCCGCATCTTTGTGATCCGTTCTTTGAAAAGAGCCGTTCAAAAGACTGGCTCATTTGGCTCTTTTTAAATATTTATTCAGTTTTAAGAAGACAGCGTCTAAAGAAGCCAGATCCCTCTGCTTAGACAGTGACATCAATATTTCTGGACATACCTTTTATATAAAGCAACCTAGACTTACATTATTGTAACCCCTAAACGCTCATAAATAACCATTACAAAACAATGAGGGCTTCAATGAATGTCCATGCAGAACGGCTTTTCTGTAAAAAAAAAAAAAGAACCCACTCAAGAACAGTTATCAAGAACGCAAGAATATTTTATAGAAAAACACTTGTTTTACAAAAATTTTTAAGTCTGAGATACAAAATAGATACAACTACAATAAATATAACACAAGAACTAGTTATCACACAAGAACATTTTAATAGAAAAAACAAACTTTCTATATTAAAAATATTGAAATTATAACAAAAATAGATACAACTAAACAGTCAGATAAATAGATAAAGTTATAACAAGAACACAAGATTATTTTAATAGGAAAAAACAAACTTAATGCAAAAAAATATTATTAGAAAAATAGATACAACTAGACAAACAGATAAATAAAATACACAAAAATAGAACAAACAGAATGACGATAGAATAAATTAAATGAACGTCCATGCAAAGTAGTTGTCCCACAATATTATCATTAATATCACACAACATTATAAACTATATACAAAACAATTTGAACTATTAGGCAAACAGATAAAACTTAAATAAATGAAAGGCTTGCTTGCACACACACACACACACACACCATTATGAATGATGTTTTTATATTTCATTTTCACCTGTTGCCAGGTGCGTTTGGCACTGCTGTTGCCTCTGAAATGTTCACAGGACATACACCAACTTAGTCAAAGGGACTGAACAGTCAGTCATCCTAATTCATGTGACTCATGTGCACATATCAGCTTAAGTAGGCTACTCCATGAATTTACCATACCAAATTTTATTCAGGATTTTTCGGACATTAAACAAGCTATATATGACTGGGGCCACGTTGAAGGACCATTTTCTGTGACTTGTGATTGATCATGAAGCTTTCTCTCATCCTATACTTCTGTTCTGGAACATGTAGAAGGGAGAATGTACTTGCGCATTTACCCGATCGGCAATTCGTTGCCAACATGCTTGCCGCTCCTTACTGGCAACCGCTGTGTTAGATTTTGCTCTTAATGTTGTTTTGAACTCCTCGTAGCTTTGCATTATGACAGCGCATTCTTCCTCCGTGAAGCACGGCGACCGTGCCATTGTGAACAGTGGTGATTTGCGCTGATAACCTCCCCTTTAACGTGAACGCACATTAACCCTGATTAGGTTAACACAGGTTCAACAAATCAACTTCATAACTGGCGTCGTAGTACCGTTTAACCCCAAACAAGATAACCAGGTTTTGTCAACCCCGGTTTAGTGGGGGAACCCTGGGTTACTTCTGGGTAGGTTGACCTCCGTTCGTAGTACAGGGCCCAGTAATTTCTAAGTTCTTCTGTTTTTCCGTATACATTCTGTTTAGTGATCAGATTACGCTCAGAGGTTTTAATTCAGTGCTTTGGTTGCAACGCTGTTTTTGGTAGCCTGCTTCTAAGTACCATAGTTTTAAATATTCCCTAAAGAGTGAGTATTTGTTCTAAAACGTATGCATTTTTTTTTTTAACCCAATAAGATCACCTTTAGACTCAATGTGTGCAGTATGGTGATTTTTGATATTTCTTTAATATGCATGAGCCTCTCCCTTTTTTCTTCTTCTCTCTCTCCCCAGGGAGTGGTGCAGTGTGAGTTGTTTGAATATGATTTGCTGCAGGATGATGAGAGACAGTGTGTTAAGTGTCGCACCACCTGCTACCTGTCTGCTCTCACCTGTCCATGTCGGCCAGGTGAGCAGGTGTGTCTACACCACGCTCAACACCTCTGCATCTGCCCTACCTCCAAATATACATTCAGGTGTGTGCTCCGGTCTTTCACTACTAATTATATGATCTTTATTCTATAATATATAAAGAGGAATTAGATGGTTTAATTCAACCAGTCTGAAATTCATGGATGCATAATATTTTTAGGTTTAAAAAAATTTTCCCCCTCTAGCAGTGTAGACAGTATTAAACTGGTGTGTTTTTTTTTTTTTTTAAATAATAACTTTTGTAACACTGCAGGTATCGCTTCACGCTGGATGACCTCTACCCCATGATGAATGCTGTGAAGCAAAGAGCTGACTCGTATGATGAGTGGGCATCACGTGTAACCGAGGTCCTTGAGGCCAAACTGGACAAAAAGCGCAGTGAGTTTTGCTTAAGTGGAATGGATTGAGTTTGTACACCAGCATAGTGTTGGTGCTTGTTTAAGAGCTGGACTTTAATATCACATGACATAGGAGTTTATAAATGTACCATAAATAACAGCGATGCAAGGTGTGTATTTGGCTTAAGACCAAAAATCTAATACCTTCAGTGTCCGTACCCAGCACAGTTCTGTTTAGTTCTCTTCAAACCATTTATTTATGGGTCTAACATTTATTGCTTTTAGAACAGTAATCTTCAACTGTCCCTGCAGTGTATGTTTTTTGATTTTGCAAGCCAAGAACCAAATCTTTTGTGGTGAAAACTGAAATGATTCCAGATTAGACACTAGCACCTTGTCAGTGGAAAAGGCCTAATGGAGAGATCTCAGTATTTTTCATGAGAGATTACAATAATCAGTGCATGAATATATGTAAGATGTTAGATGTTAATGGTAAAACCTGTCTGTCTCTCTCACACACCCTCTGTGCTCTGTTCCAGACCTGTCTGTGTTCCATACTCTGCTTGAGGAGTCCGATATGAATGGTTTCCCAGATAATGATCTGTTGCGTCACCTGAGAGTGGTCACTCAGGATGCAGACAGATGTTCGTCTGTGGCGCAGCAGCTTCTCAATGGCAAGAGACAGACCAGGTAGAGAGAGAGAGACACACACACACACACACACACACACACACACACACACACACACAAACTGATGAATGACAAAGCACTAACCCATTCTGTATTGTGAGTGAAGAGGTGACATTGGTGTGGTCAGCAATGCATTTGTGTCACGTTAGGTATCGTGCTGGTGGAGGAAAAACTCAGAACCAGTTGACTGTAGAGGAAATGAGGTCATTTGTGCGGCAGCTTTACAACCTGCCCTGCAGCCTAATTCAAGCACCATTACTGAAGGTAACACTCACTCACACTTACCATATCCATTAGCTTGTTTTATCCAGGAAGAGCCAATCAATCAATCAAAGGTCCTCACTGCAGCTACGTATTTCGAGTATGAAACATGGACTCGTTGAGCACATTGTGCTTATTGAATGATTTGTAAGAAATATTGAAGTTATTCCATGAAATCGAGTCATACATGAGCTGATAGCCAATGAGGCACGTAGCGGCAAGTTTGCTATAACCCACGTACAATGGGATTGAGTGGAATAATGGTTTTATTCTATCGACATTCACTAGATTTTGAGAAGTGGAGCATTTTTATTTTTTTGCAAATTCGATAAAAAAAAAACTTTGTACAAAACATCTGACAAAATCATTTCTGCTTAGAATGTAAACAAACCGGCAAAATGACAGTAGCAATTTGTGAAAAATGCAATTAATAATTCTTGAAAAATTAAAAAAAAGTTCTTTCCATCAAATACTTTGATTCCAGATATTTATTTATTTATTTTTATTTTTTGGGGGGGGATTTTCTTCTTTAGGATTTTTTTTTTTTTTTTTGCGGTTGGCAAACCAACTTAAAGGTGCATTACCACCACCGACTGGGCTGAAGTGTGAAGCAGGCGATATGGGGGGGGGGACGACACTATATATTCTCATCTCATTATCTCTAGCCGCTTTATCCTTCTACAGGGTCGCAGGCAAGCTGAAGCCTATCCCAGCTGACTACGGGCAAAAGGCGGGGTACACCCTGGACAAGTCGCCAGGTCATCACAGGGCTGACACATAGACACAGACAACCATTCACACTCACATTCACACCTACGGTCAATTTAGGTGGGGTTTACATTAGACCGTATCAGCGGATCATCAGATTAACGTTTTTAAAAACGATTAGCGTGCACACAGCAACGCCAATACACAATTCGCGTGCACACAGCAACGCCAATACACGGATATGCTAATCACATGACTAATTCGGCACGTAAGTTGAAATGTGTCAGTACGGCTCATCGCTTCCTCCTCAGCGGCTGCGCTCCAAATCACTCCGCCCTGAACAGCGAGTGCCCTCTGGAGGGTGCGCACTCCGGCCCTGCGCAGCTCACAGAGCACGCGAGTGAAGTGCACGAGCAGTGATTCGGGACTGAGCCGCTGTGCGCAAGTCACTTACCACTTGCAAGTGGAAGGATGGCAAGCCTAAAGACCATCATATCTACACAATGGGCAGTATTTGCATCAGTATTTGCAGTATTTTCATACTTTTATACTCTTTAATGAAAGGTGATACAAGGCGGAAGTCCGCGCCGTTTTTCAGCAGTCGTGTCACATGACCAACGCCAGCGAATCAGGAAGGTGGATGTCACAGTGACGTTGTCCAATGACGACGCCAGCTAGAGCTCAGCACAGCGTATCCGCATATTCTCAATGTTTACACAGCACCGGACCAGACACGATCTGGATTGAATACGTGGACCCTGGCGGATTCCTGTTTCCAGGCGTTTTAATGTAAACGGACAGTGCATCCGCGAAGAAAACGAGACAGATACGGTCTAATGTAAACTTGGCCTTAGAGTCACCAGTTAACCTAACCTGCATGTCTTTGGACTGTGGGGGAAACCGGAGCACCCGGAGGAAACCCACGCGGACACGGGGAGAACATGCAAACTCCGCACAGAGAGGCCCTCGCCGGCCACGGGGCTCGAACCCGGACCTTCTTGCTGTGAGGCGACAGCGCTAACCACTACACCACCGTGCCCCCCGACACTATATATTCTTTTAGCTATTTCTGTTTCTTTTAAATACTTGATAAAGAGAGATAATCTGACTTCATGTGCTCTGCCATTTTGTTTTTCTCTATTCACGGTATATGAGCTGATAGCCTAGTAGTAGAGTAGTCAATTGGAGCACGCAATTGCTCATATCCAGTCAGTGTGGATCGAATAATAATGGATATATTTACAGGCAAATGTTTTAGTAGATCTGAATGATGATTTTATTCCAGATAGACAGATTATATGCATCTTAAACACGGCAGTTCTGAAAATGTCAGTTTACATACACGTTACATGTAATCCAAACTAGATGCATGACATTACATGTAGTTCCTCATATGCACAATATAACAGTGAGTCATGTCAAAATGTAACTAGTAGTTAATGTTAACTTGCATCATGCAAACACACATGCTCAAAAGTTACGCAAAGACTGGGATGATGAAAGTTACATGAGTTTTTTTTTTTTTTTTTTTCTTCTCTAATATTTCGTGTTATTTTCTTGCTCTCTTTCATCCTCCTCCCTCTCTCAGGAGTTGCTGAACCGTATCGAGGATTTCCAAGCACACAGTGAGAAAGTTCTGTCTGATGAAGTCAGTGCAGATTCTGTGGTGGAGATCCAGGCCCTTCTAAACGAGAGCTCAGAGTTTGACGTGTATCTGCCGGAGGTTCCTCGGCTACGGGAGCGTCTGGAGATCGCTCATTGGTTAGCAGCAGTGCGCCAGGCTGAGTCGTCGGGCAGCAATCCCCGTGGCCTCACTCTAGACGCCATGCGGCAACTGATTGACCGTGCTGTGGGGTTAACTTCTGACCCTGCGATAGAGCGTGCCATGGCTCGTCTGCAGGAGCTGCTCACTGTGTCTGAGCAGTGGGAGGAAAAAGTGCAGGCACTGCTCAAAGCCAGGTGGGGGCAGCATTGAGTCACTTAAACCAGATTGCACACCGTTTGTGTTACACTGAGGCCAGTGCTGCTACAATTTGAATATTGTATTTGTAACTTTTTGCATTTGAGCATTGCCTTGACTGCTGACCCAATTGAGATGAATCTCACTAAGAGTTACGGACATTTCTCCAAGATGTATTCTTGTTTACATCGACGCCAGCCGGCCGAATTGTACATCTGCTGATTGCCGCTTTACTACTGTTTATTTTCCTTAGACCTCCAGAGAGTGTGGAATCTCTGTCTGACATTCTGAAAGAGATTGAGGCCGTTCCTACGTACCTGCCCAACTGTCTGTTGCTGCGAGACTTTATTAACAGAGCCACAGAGTGGCTGAAGGAGGCTGAGGCTCTGCAGGTAAAGCATGCTGAGGATCATGTAAACTGTATTAATGCAGGGTTTCTACTCATGTTTTACCCTAAATAATTGTTCGTATTAGTAGGGTTTCAATTTTGTTTGTGTGTAATATGAACAAAAACATAAAAAGCCTTGAGCTTGTTTGGAGGTTCTAGCCTCCTCTATGGGTGGCACGGTAGTGTAATGGTTAGCACTGTTGCCTCACAGCAAGAAGGTTCTGGGTTCGAGCCCAGCGGCCGACGGGGGCCTTTCTGTGTGAAGTTTGCATGTTCTCCCCGTGTCTGTCTGGGTTTCCTCTGGGTGCTCCGGTTCCCCCCACAGTCCAGAGACATGCAGTTAGGTTAATATGGGGCAGCTATGGCCTGAAGGTTGGGCTGAAGTGCCCTTGAGCAAGGCACCTAACCCTCAACTGCTCCCTAAGTGCTGTAGCATAGCTGCCCACTACTCTGGGTATGTGTTCACTGCTTCAGATGGGTTAAATACAGAGGAGGAATTTCACTCTGCTTAAGTCTGTGCTTGACTGTACATGTGAAAAATAAAAAGGCTTCTTGTTCTGTTAAAAAGCCAAATACTATAAAATAAGTTGGCTGGTAAATTTGGCTAGTCAATAAATATCTGAAGTAACGAGATATTAATAATAATATAATGATTTAATTTCTATCTTTGGCTGGCACATTTTGATTTTTTAATAATAAGTTAATGAATAAATACAACAATTTTCATATTTATTTTCTTTACAAAACACTTATAATGAACTCTGTCTGTTGTGTGTCGAAGAAAGCTAAACAACCCTAGTCAAGAGCTTTACTGAACATGTTGAGAATGTTTCCTGTGATGGTGGATATTGAGTTCTGTGTTTTGTGTGTAGTTGGGAGGGCGTGTCCCTGTGTTAGACACACTGTCTGACTTGGTGCTGAGGGCCCGGGCAATTCCCGTGCAGCTGGAGCCACTGGAGAGGTTGGACGCACTTGTGTCTGAGGTGCAGGCATGGAAGGAGTCTGCAGCCAAAACCTTTCTCTTGAAAAACTCCTCTTTCACCTTGCTGGAGGTATGCAAATCTCACAGCCTCTCATGGGTTTCTTACTGTTTGAAGCTGGTTACTGTGTAAGAGAGGTTTTTTTTTTTTTTTTTTTTTTTTGGAAATTTTTTTTTGAATTTTTTTTTTTTTTTAATGAGCACTGATGTTAACATGAGGTTCGTTTATTGTAGCTCAGTGGAACTGCATTTTCTTCAGTCTCTGTGTCCCACTCTCTGCAGGTGTTGTGTCCACGGTGTGAGGTGGGAAGCCCTCTTAAAAGAAAGTTAAAGAAGACAAAGGGAGATGCAGTGTCATATGGGAAAAAGAGAACAGGGAGACTGGACAATCTCAGTGATGTCGAGAAAGCCTTGTCCGAGAGTAAAGACTCGGCTTCTGCTGTGAGTTAACACACACAGGCACAATACGTGTCAAAGTCCTTCCCGCACCATTCATGGCACATTTGGCGGCGCCGATCTCCGTTTTGTAGCCCTTAGGGTTACAGTGGGGGGGCTAGTCCTCTGGTAACTGCGAGAGTTTGACTCCCCACTCACATCTGTATTGCAGTAGGCACCATTTTTATGATGGTCTTTGGTATGACCGGACTGTGAGTAGAACTCACAATCTCCTGATCAAGAGGTGGACACGCTAACCACTAGGCCACTCACCTATATACATGTCCGTCACCTTAAAAATATTCTGTGGTGAAAAGTTTTTGTCGTTTCATATTGGATATCAGATTGAAATTTCATGTGACTGAGCCCGTTTTGCATATTCATCTCCCTTTCAGATGGCAACTCTTGCTGAAGTCCGTTTGAAGGAGCTGGAGTCCTTGGTGTCTCTCCGTGCAGCTAACGAATCTAAACTCCTACCAGCAGCTGACTGCGGCGCACTCAAAGTGTGTGTGTGCCAGAAGCCTCCCATGGGTGCCATGCGCCAGTGTGAGCTGTGTCGTGATGCTTTCCACAGTGTATGTGTACGTGGGCATGGGGACCCTTGTGAGTCCAAGCCGTGGTTGTGTCCTTTGTGTCGGCGTTCAGCGAAACCGGCCTTAGACAGGATCGTGCCATTGATGGCGTCTCTGCAGAGGATCCGTGTGCGTTTACCAGAAGGAGATGCGCTGCGCTACATGATTGAACGCACAGTGGACTGGCAGCGGCGAGCACGGGAGGTAATGGCCTCGTATAACCTTACGATGACCGCTCAGGATCACCAGGGAAGGCGCTGGGCAGGGGACAGCAGTGCAAAGGTGGGTGTGGTGCAGCACATGATGGGTTGCCTTCGAGTACACTGAACAATGACTCAAAATTGTTATACAAGTGCTTAAACTTGAAGAATGTACTTTATTCATGCTAAACAAAAAGTGGAATCTGTCTGTGTCTTTCTCACCAGTCAGGTTGTTATGTACTGTATGTCTGTGTTCATCAGGGCCAGGACTGGAGCAAGAGCAGTCAGGAGCAGTCTGTCTTTTACATAGAGCAGCGCTGTATCCCTCTGCAGGGTGAGTAGACGTCTGTAACATCTCCATTTCCTGTTGAGGTTATATTACTACTGTGATTCCAGAAAAGCTGGGATGCTGTGTAAAATATAAATACAAACAGAATGCAATGATTTACAAATCCTTTTTGACTTGTATTTAATAGAAATACAATACAAAGCCAAGATTACTTAATGTTCAAACTGATTTGACTTTATTGTTTTTTGCAAATATACTCATTCTGAATTTGATGATTCACAACTTTGTTGATTCACTTTATTGATGTGTTGATGGCTCGCGACTTAAATGCCATAGCTCTTTTAAAGGCGATCCAAAATCTACGATCATTTCATGTTGCTCTCCACACAATGTCTTATTGGAGGAGGCAGTTTATGAATTTTACATGTCCGTCAGCAATGCAACACAAGATGTGCCTCGCCGCAATATGATGTTTTTTGGTAGATACATGAATACTCACCTCACTCACAGATTCTCATTTAGTGATAAAATGAATAGAAACGGCACATTCTTGCAGGATTTCTTAGAACAGCATAATGTCATAGCTGGAAATACATTTTTGAGAAACCTAACAAAAAATTATGGACCCACCGATCCCTGAAAGGCAGTCTTTCTCAAATCGATTTCTGCCTCTATCCAAAAAGATGGTGAAACAGTGTACGGAACTGTCAGGCGTATTCATCATCTGATCCAGCTGGTGGTGACCACAGGATGGTAGTGGCACTCATTAAACCAAGCATGCGCTGGCCTAAAAATTGACCGAGAAAGCTCTTCTGGAAAGGTCTCTCGTCTAACCCAGAACTGGATGATCACCATGCAGATCATGTTTAAAAAAAAAAAAAAGATTTGAGTGTGAAGAGTCATGTCACGTTGCAAGTTGAGCCATTTTAAACTGAGATTTTAGAGCATGCAGCCATACACACTACACAGACACTATCTGTAGATCATGTAAAAAAAGATTTTGCAGCGTGGGGTCTCGTATCTGATCCAGTTTCTGTTGGTGACACTTTGCCACAGCTGAACAAGCACACTTTGTGCTTTCTCTACGGAAATACAGTCTAGTTCCAGATTGTGCTTTCTTTTTATCACCATTGTGGCATTTATATGCTACACAATGAGACATACTTATTTGAAAACTGATAAATTCGGTAAAATACTTGTAAAACTATCAAAACTACGATGTAAACAGAGAATATAAACAGCTGAGTTGCTCCAAGCGACTGCTACCTGACGCCATCACATATGTCACTACCACAGAAAGCCCATCTGGCATTTTAAAGAAAATTAATTGATCTCGAACACTATTTGGTCTCTGAAAATGAAAGTTTGAATGAAAATGAAACTTTGTTTGGGCGGAGGATATAGAAACTGGTTTTGTCTGGTCATGTTTTCGTTTCTGGGCCATCTCTTTAAAACTACTGAGGACATCTTCATGAAACTTTGTATACATATAAAGCAACATGTGAACTGGTACCTTTTGCTATTCTGGATTTCTGGGAAAAAAAAAAAAGTATTTTCCAAATTTTTACATTAAAAAAAACAGATTTTGACTTAGTTTCTAAGAGCAATGTTCGTTTCCAGAGCATATCTCCAAAACTATTCATGATACGGATTTGAAACTTGGTATACGTGTTAACAAGGTGATGTAGATGAGCCTTTTCATTACTATGAAATTTGAGAAATTTTAATTTTTCATGTTTCCCTGGAAACAATTTCAGATTTAGTCTCTCAGGTTAGTCTTAGGTTTTATTTCCGGAGCAGAACTTTTAAAACTGTGAGTGGTATGGTCTTGAAAGTTGGCATATATGTTGATTAAGTAATGTAGAGTATATGTGCCTTTTGATACTAAGAAATGTGAGAAATTTTAATTTTTAGCTCACCTGGACCAAAGGTCCAATGGGCTTATGCCATGGGCTGCTGAAGTCAGTGTAAAGAGGTAGGGCTGATTTCCTGCAGCAGAACTTGAAAATTTTGACAAATAATATCTTGAAACTTGGTATAGAGTTGGTATATAGGGTGGGGAATATAGATGACTCTGTCGTCTTGTTAAAATCTGCGACTACTTTTACTTGAAATAAGTTTGGGAATAAATCTGCTGGAGGATCCCCTTAACCTTAAACCACCATCGCAGTAGTCATCACCCAGCCAAGGTTTTACCAGATCTTGACTACACTGATGGCCTTGCTCTTCGAGAAGATACTATTGCAACTGCTCAAGTCCTCTTGATTCATGTGGAATCTGCATGCCAGAATTGTTGGCCTTTTTCTGAATGTTTCAAAAACTAAGTTAATGCACTTGAATCCAACCACTAACTCTCACCTTATCGCAGCAGATGGTTCACCTATCAAATGTGTAACAGACTTTTAAATATCTCTGTGGTTACTGTGACTCCTCTCATGACATGAATGTCTGTCTGTATTGGGCAAGCTTGGGGTGCCATAAATTCACTCGCAAGTATGGAAATCAAATGCCAAGAAAGATACGAAGACAATGTTTTCCTGACTTCAGTCCAATCCATATTAATTTATGGCTGTGAATCATGGCCAGTGAATAAGAGGACGATAAAGAAAATTGATGTTGCATACATGAGGATCCTGAAAACTGTATACAAAATTTCTTGGAGGACTCCCATTACAAACAAGGAACTCCTATGGCAAACTAACCGTAACTAGGCAAAGAAGAATGGCTGTTGCTGATCATGTTGCCAGACATGAAGAACCTGCTGGTCAACTCCTTTTATGGTCCCCAAATGTGAAAGATGAGTTAGGAAGCCCTATGTTACTGTCAACTCTCTTGGCAAGGAGGCCCTATGTTACTGGCCTCTCTGGCAAGGAACTTCTAAATGCAATGAAGGGTGGAGAAATATGGAATCAATTTTGTGCCAAAATGTTCATACAATACTTTTGAAATATCAAACAAAAACGACAAATCAAAATACAAAAAAAGTTAACTTTTTTTTAGACTTTTAGATTTTAGATAATTTGGCAAACAAATTATTCGTGTAATCGTGCAAAATATCAGTCTATTACTCTTCAGAAACCTTTTATTTTTGTTCCGCGTCTTTCTCAGTTTTGTTTAACGTAATTTATTTTGGTTGCGATTCCAGCTTTCTCGTTTGCGCTCCCTGACTTTTTGCTTGCAGTTTTGGCACAAACTTGACGTGTGGGTGGGCTGTCCAGGAATGCATTCCCATTGGGTAACTTGTGTTTGACTGACAGCTACGCTCAGCCATTCCCTACTCGGATTCTGGCGGACTGTTTGGCGAGTGACCGATCCATTGACGGTAAACAAGGATCGAGTGGACTTCAGTGGCGACTATGATATTGAATTTACACTTTGTTGAATTAATTCAATATCATAGTTGCCACTGAAGTCCACTCGATCCTTGTTTACCGTCAATGGATTGGTCACTCGCCAAACAGTCCGCCAAAATCCGAGTAGGGAATGGCTGAGTGTAGCTGTCAGTCAAACACAAGTTACCCAATGGGAATGCATTCCTGGACAGCCCACGCACACGTCAAGTTTGTGCCAAAACTGCAAGCAAAAAGTCAGGGAGCGCAAACGAGAAAGCTGGAATCGCAACCAAAATAAATTACGTCAAACAAAACTGAGAAAGACGCGGAACAAAAATAAAAGGTTTCTGAAGAGTAATAGACTGATATTTTGCACGATTACATGAATAATTTGTTTGCCAGTCTAAAAAAATTAACTTTTTTTTTGTATTTTGATTTGTCGTTTTTGTTTGATATTTCAAAAGTATTGTATGAACATTTTGGCACAAAATTGATTCCATAGAGAAACATGGTGAAGAAACTTCATTCAGGGTTCACCAATTAAACAAGAATTAGAAGACTAAATTAAATGAACATGATTCACAACTTCTGTGAAAAACTGGGTGGGCAAATAGCCCAGCAGTTTAAGAACAATGTTTTTCAACATACAATTGCAAGGAATTTAAGGATTTCGCCATCAACAGTCCATAATATTAGTCATCTGAGATGGACTGACGCAATGTGTGCATTGTTCTGATGAGTCCACCTTTCTAATTGTTTTGTGGAAATCATGGACATAATGTTCTCTGGGCTAAAGAGGAAAAGGACCATCCAGATTGTTGCCAGCATCCGTGATGGTATGGGGGTGTGTCAGTGCCCATGACATGGGTAACATGCACACCTGTGAAGCCACCATTAATGCTGAACGGTATGTACAGGTTTGGAGCAACATATGCTGCCATCCAGATGATTCCCCCCCAGGAACGTCTCTGCTTATTCCAGCAAGACAATACCGAGCCACTTCCTGCACATATTTCAACAGCTTGACTTCATAATAAGAGTGCAGGTGGTAAACTGGCCTGCCTGACTCCCATTGAAAATGCGTGGTGCATTTATGAAGTGCAAAATATGACAGCAGAGACCCTGGACTGTTGAGCAAATGAAGTCCTATATTGAGTAAGAATTGGAAGGAGTTTCGCATTCAAAACTTCTACAGTTATGGCCCTTTTCCACTACCCTTTTTCAGCTCACTTCAGCTCACTTCAGCCCGACACGGCTCGCGTTTCGACTACCAAAAACCAGCACGACTCAGCTCGTTTCAGCCCTGCTTAGCCCCTAAAACTCGCACCGTTTTGGGGTAGGGCTGAAGCGAGCCAAACCGTGCTGACTGAGGCTGGGGGCGTGAGCAGACACTCCCCTGTGCACTGATTGGTGAGGAGGCGTGTCCTCACATGCCCACACACGCCCCGCGAGCGCGCTGGGATCTGTAAACACCGCAAACCCGGAAGAAGAAGAATTACGAATTACGAGAATTTCTGAAGCCTTATGCGCCTCGCCTCATCTATACGCTCTTGCCAGTATCTGTTGGCGTTGTCAAGCCACAGCACCAAGACCAGCAACACTAACGACTCCATGTCCTCCATGTTTATTGTTTACTATCCGGGTCGTGAGACTACCGCTTAAAAGATCACTGAATCAGTGACATACAGAGCATCGGGGACGAGTTCGCGGAGCGCAAGGCTCGCCGTATGCCCTTCAAATAATGCGCGCAGTAGGCTATTGATGTTTTATTATGAGCCATGTACAGTATGTAGCCGAATGTTTTTTTGTTTCTGAGTTACATGTTCGTTTGAAGGACTTAATGTACAAAATAACATAGTTGCACCCCGTAGTGTTGAAATTGGTAAACACAGTGCATTCAGTGAGGTTTGCACCGCCCTCCTTTTATTTCTGACTCTTCCTGTCAGCGTTGCAACCTCTGAGCGCTCATTCGTATGCCCTTCAAATAATGTGCGCAGTATAGGCTATTGATGTTTTATTATGAGCCATGTACAGTATCCTAATGTTTTTTGTTTCTGAGTTACATGTTCGTTTGAAGGACTTGATGTACTAAATAACATAGTTGCACCCGGTAGTGTTGAAATTGGTAAACACCGCAGTTGCGGACATTTTGTAGCCTAAAATGATGTTATGATAAGCTTTAATAAAGGGTCCGGTCATTTGCCCCGCCCCCGGCCCGGCTCTGACTTGTTCCGCCACTGTCACTGATGTCACTGTTTGCGCTGCTTAACGACATCACATGACGTCCACCCACTTTCGCTAACTCCACCCAATGTGTCCACCCACTTCCAGCCAGCACGGTTCAGCGCGGTTGTAGTCGAAATGCAACTCCAACAGCCCCGCTCAGCCCGACTCAGCTCGACTCGGCACGGCACGGCTCAGCCGCGTTTGTAGTGGAAAAGCGGCATTAGTGTCCTCAGTTCCCACATGCTTACCGAGTGTGGTTAAAAGAAAAAATTGATTTAATACAGTGGTAAACACACCCCTGTACCAACTATTTTGGAACGTGTTGCAGGCATTACATTCAGAATGAGTGTATATTCACAAAAAAACAAAAGGTTCAGTTTGAATATTAAGTATATTGTCTTTGTATTCAATTGGATACAGGTTGAAAATGATTTGCAAATCATTGCATTCTATTTTTATTTGTTTTACACAGTGTCAAAACTTTTTTGGAAGTTGGGTTGTAAGACTACCATATCATGATAGGTTTCGATATGAATCAGGAATTTGTCAACAAGTGGAGATAATCAAGTTATTCCATGAAATCGAGTTGTACATGCGCTGATAACCGGTGAGGCGCATAGCACCAAGTTGGCTAGAAGTCATGTACGATGAAATTGAGTGGAATAATTTTTTTTTCTATCCACATTCACTGGATTTTGAGAAACGGAGCATTTTTATTTTTTTGCACATTTGATAAATAAAAACTTCATACAAAACATCCGACAAAATAATTTCTGCTTGGAATGTAAACAAACCGGTAAAAACTCTATTCTTTTTAGCTATTTCTGATTCTTTTAAATACTTCATAACAATTTTTGGGGTTTTGTTTTCGAGTAGTGTTTTTATTTCGTCCTCAGTGGGTTCAGCAAAACACGCCGCCATTTTGTTTTTCTCTACTCGTGGTATATGAGCTAATAGCCTTGTAGTAGAGTAGCCAATCAGGGTGCGTGATTGCTCATATCCCGTGAACGTGGATAGAATAAATTCTATTATAGTTTACTAATAGCTACAAAAGCAGATGATTTACTTGCCTTATTAGGCATTACTTGTTACAAAATGTCTGCACTGACGGTCACTGGGCTGCAGAGGGCAACGTTCCCACAGCTTTAATGCTGGCCTCTGCTTTTGACATTATGTGAATGACCACAGAAGACATGCAGTCCCCTTAATCAAAGTTACAAAGCATAAAAAGACATTCAACAAGAGTGCAGGTTTGTTTCATTGTAGTTTAGAGTCATGGTCAAAATACATTACAAATTCATGTGATGCCATAAGGTTGTAAAAGACTGCAGTAATGTATATTTTTCAAGTATTTATAGATTTCTATTAAAATATTTAATTTTGGAAAAAAAAAAATTTATATTGCCTACGCGTATTAGTCTTGTCCTGTGATGTCTTTTCGTGCCATTTGTATGCCTAGTAGTAAATGTAAAATCAAATTTTGCCAGGCGCATGGCACAAAGTTTAGCCTGGTGTGTGTGTGTGTGTGTGTGTGTGTGTGTGTGTGTGTGTTTTATTATTATTATTATTATTATTATTATTATTTATTTTATTTTTTTTAGGTCTTAGTACAGAGCTGGAGGAGCTGATGGTGGAAGGATTATTGCTGCAGGTATCACTGCCTGAGACTCAGCAGCTGTACACGCTGCTACTAAACGGCCCCCTGACCCAGTGCAGTCCACAGCATACACACTCAGCAACTGACAGCTCACAACACACACCCTATCACACTCAGGAACACACTTCACCACACAAAGAGGTAAATGTGTGTGTCAGGGCTGGCTGGGTGTTTTGGATATAAGTAACGTTGCTACTCGACGGTACAACAATATCGGAGCTGACAAAAAGTTGACACCTTTTGTGTCTCGTCTTTTCAAAAGAGGGATCTCGTGACCCCAGCAGAAAAGAAAGCAAAGCGGCGGATGGAGAGAGAAGAGATGGGGCTGAAGACGGAAGCGAGGGAGCGAGGGATCCCGAAAAAGAAGAAGCAGCGGATGAGAAAGGAGAAGAGGAAAGAGAGGAAGGCAGCGTCGGTGTCTGCATCACCCACTTACCTGTCTGATGTATCGCAGTCAGACGATTCGGAGGAAGACATGATCCTCTGCCCAGCTGAAAGCTGCCTTCAGCCTGCAGGAGATGAGGTGTGTGCGCGCGGTGTGCGTGCGTGTGTGTTTTTCTACATTTGCTCTCTTGATATTGAAGATTTGTTGCTGAAACAACTTGCATGTGGTGTGCTTGTATGTGTCACAGGTGTTCTGGGTACAGTGTGACTGCTGTAACCAGTGGTTTCACATGATCTGTGTAGGAGTTTCTGAAAAGATAGCAGCCGAAGAGGACTACATGTGTGTCGCCTGCAGCGCACGTTAACACAAGCCAGCACCAGAAATGAGACAGCGTGTAGGAAAGGAGCTGAGGCCTAGGAAGAGAATGACCAGTTCATCTCCCCTTTTATCCCTTTTGTACTATCCTTTTCCTGGTTGTGTAACTGATTGTTCCCAACACCCTCTGACCTCTGACCTTTGTAACAACGGTGCTATTTCCTCCTTTTTTTTTTTTTGGATTTTGGTTTTGTTGTTTTGAATGATGCTATTTGGTCATTTTTTTGTATTTTTACAACTTTTCTCCTATTTGAACTATGTGTGGTTGTCTAAAAATACAAATATGCTAAACAAAAAGCGTTACATAGTAGAGTGTGGGGCACACGGCATGGGTTTCTGATCCGTTGTGTTGTTGACAATGAGAGCGAGGTCATTTTGTTCAAAGCATGTGAAAAACAGTACAGAAGGGTTTCTTGTTTTTCGGTGACTTCTGCATGCTGAACACAAGAACGCAGAATACACAATTTTTGTACCAAATATCTACAATAAAGAAATTAAAACTTGTTTTTGGAATACCCACTGTTATGTACACATGCATCTGGGATAATATAATTTCTTTATTTCCGTTTCCATTTTGTAGATTAGTTTTATTTATCTGAGCAATAATGTCAGTAAGCATCTGGGGACTTGGAGTGTGTATGAACTGTGTGCTGCTGCTTTAGAGGTGATTGGTTCATTGTATATGAAGTGTAAAGCATAGATGGTACAGTTTGGGTTGGTGATTAGTGATGTAGCAGCCAGAGAGACGTGTATAAAAGAACCTGCCACACAACTCACTTAGGCCATTTTGTGGGGTAGGAGGAGGGGGGTCGGCAGCCGGGTTTAAGCTTGTTTAAAATGTCCCAGTTTATAGTGTGGAATAAAAGCCCTTTTGTCTAATATCTTACAAAAATTCTAGTCTCTTTTTTAGTGTCCTGTTCAAAACTCATGGCGTTTGTGAGTCATCTCATCAGAATGAACAGATGTTAAGTTTTATATTCTTCTACATTAAAGCTATATGGCCAGAAGTTTGTTGATACCTGTCTATCATGCTCACGTACGCTTTTTGAACACCTCATTCCAGATTTAGTTCCCCTTTGCTCTTTTAATCACCTCCACTCTTCTGGGAAGGCTTTCCACTAGATTTTGGAGTGTGTCTGTGTGGAAATCAGTGGTGTTCAGGTCAGAGTTCTTCTACACCAACCGTGGCACACCCTGTCTTCATGAAGCACACTTTGTGCGCAGGGGCATTGTCGTGTTGAATCAGGTTTGGGCTCCTTGATTCAAGTAAAGGGAAATTTTAAAGTTACAGCATATAAAGGCATCCTGTACAATTGTGTTTTCAGCTCTGTGACAACAGCTGGTTTGGTGTCCACATACCTTTGGCCATATAGTTTGTCCAACAGTTTGCAGAACCTTAACCACTGACCCATCACTGCCCACTGGCAAACGTTTTTGTTTTCTTGAATCATGTTTTCCTTTGAAAAACCTCATTTAACACATTAGATTTGATCCAAAAGTTAATTAACCAAATTATTTAACCAAAGGCTTCAAGTCTGGGCTTGTACTATTAGATGCTTAAAAAATGCTAATTAAATTTAGCAATATTGAGCGCACGTTCAACAGTATCAAAATTTTGTGGCTATGATGAGCTGTGCCTGGAGGGAAATGGGTCATGTTTGTTCTTCACACTTCTTGATACAGCCAACTGTGCTCTAGAATCATTGGCACTCGTAATACAATTTGACAATAAATCTTTTCTTTTTTTACTTTTTAATTACCACTGACATCTAATTAGTTTGGAAACAATGTTGGTGCAGAGCTGGTTGTTTAAAATACAACCCCAATTCCAAAAAAAGTTGGGATGCTGTGTAAAATGCAAATAATTATATAGATTTCAGGCACTGCCTAAAAGCAGAGCTCCCATCTGTTTCTGGGTTGTAGAATTTTCTTATATCATAGCCAGCCTCGCTTGTTTAATTTCTTTACCGGCTATAACACTGGCCACTAGGCGGTGTGTATGACTGGTAATTACTAGCACTGGCCACTAGGCGGTGTGTATGACTGGTAATTACTAACACTGGCCACTAGGCGGTGTGTATGACTGGTAATTACTAACACTGGCCACTAGGCGGTGTGTATGACTGGTAACTACTAACACTGGCCACTAGGCGGTGTGTATGACTGGTAATTACTAACACTGGCCACTAGGCGGCGTGCAGGACTGGTAATTACTAACACTGGCCACTAGGCGGTGTGCATGACTGGTAATTACTAACACTGGCCACTAGGCGGTGTGCATGACTGGTAACTCCTAACACTGGCCACTAGGCGGTGTGCATGACTGGTAATTACTAACACTGGCCACTAGGCGGCGTGCAGGACTGGTAATTACTAACACTGGCCACTAGGCGGCGTGCAGGACTGGTAATTACTAACACTGGCCACTAGGCGGCGTGCATGACTGGTAATTACTAACACTGGCCACTAGGCGGTGTTCATTGTAATGTTTCTATCTTGAAATGAGAAACTTGGGTTCTTCACAATAACGATTTATTAACAATTAGCATCAGGAGCATACGGTACACGGTGTCCATTGTTCATCATCAACTTGTGATCTGCCATGCACATACACATATCAGGGGTTACACTAACTAGGCAGCCATCTAGTGGCAGGAGGTAGAACTGCAACTCTTATTATTCTATCATGACATCCCCCTTTTTCTTAAGATGAAAATATCACATTAACTGTTTTTTTTTTAACTGCTATCTCATAACTAGTATTTTTTTTTTTAAGCAATCTGTATCTTTATATCAATATGCTTTTAACATTCACATGACTATGAACTCATTGTTTTAATTTTTTTTTTCTTCTGTTCAACTTAACATTTCTTAATAAACATAAACATGAACTTAAATTGTAATGAAAAGGATACAGCTCATAGTCCTTATAGATTCAGCCTGTCAGGTGCTTTGACAGTGCGCTCTGATCTTCTCAGCACGGGCAAGTCAGTCTCTACAGCACTCTGTTGATCAGCTGGTGGTGGATCTTCTGATGTGGTGGAGCCTGGATCTCCGGAAGAATCCTCATCGGTCTGTTCTTGCCAGGTGTCTGGTGTTTTTAGTAGACTCCGTCGGTTTCTTCTGAGGACTTGACCATCTTCAGTTTTGACATTGTACGATCTTGGACTCACTTCATCAAGAACTGTTGCTTTCTTGCTCCAGCTTGTGGAGTCGTGAATTCTCACTGTGTCATGCCTAGCTAGTGGTACTAAGCTTTTTGTTGACTTGTCATAATTTGCTTTTTGTCTCTTCTGAAGTTGTCTTTGTTTTTGTTTCACTTCCTTTTGTTTGTGATCAGAGGTGTATGGGAGTGTGGTGCGTAGTCTGCGTCCCATAAGAATTTCTGCAGGGGACTTGCCATGCTCAAGAGGCGAAGCTCGATAACTCAGCAGAGCTAAGTATGGATCTGAATGACTTTCTTGTGCTTTCTTGAGTAGCTGCTTGACTATGTGCACACCTTTCTCTGCTTTTCCGTTTGATTGAGCATACAGGGGACTCGAGGTCACATGACGAAAGTCATATTCCTGTGCAAAATCCCGGAACTCTTTGCAGCTATAGGATGGACCATTATCACTGTAGACAATTTGAGGAATCCCATGCCTGGCAAAGATCGATTTCATGTGCTTAATCACACAGGCCGCTGACATGTTGGGGAGCAGTGCTATCTCTGGGTAGTTAGATAGGTAGTCAATTACCAGCAGGTAATTCTTTCCATCCAAGTGGAATAAATCAGTCCCAATTTTCTGCCAGGGCTCGTCAGGTATCTCTGTGAGTATCATTGGTTCTTTTGGCTGCTTTGCCTGATGTTTTAGACATGTGGCACATCTTGACACCATACTGTCAATTTCAGCATTTATGCTTGGCCAATAGACTGCTGTTCTGGCCCTTCTCTTGCACTTTTCCATGCCTAGATGCCCTTCATGTAATCTTTTAAGCATGTCTGCTCTCAGAGACTGAGGAATGACTATTCTGTTCTTTCTCAACAGGAGTCCGTTAACAAAACTCAGCTCTCCTCTAATGTTGTAGTACTGTTTGCACTCACTCCTTGGCCATCCTTCATTCATCAGCTTGATGACTCTCTGCAGGACGACATCTTTCTTTGTTTCTTCAGCGATCAGCCTGGATTTCGTGTCTGTCACAGGCAGGGTCTCAGTGATGAGGTTGACATGTTGATTCACGTCATCTTCAGTGGAACACTCATCTTGCTCCTCGCCCTGTGTGGTTGCTCTGGACAGAGCATCTGCCAGCACTATGTGCTTACCAGGTGTGTATATCAGGTCGAAATCATAGCGCTGTAGCTTCATCATGAGCCTTTGAATGCGAGGTGACATTTCACTGAGATTTTTCTTTATGATGGATATTAACGGTTTGTGGTCTGTCTCTGCTATGAACTTTGGCAGGCCATACACATAGCCATGGAACTTCTGGAAACCATACACCAGTCCCAGACACTCTTTTTCAATTTGAGCGTACCGGCACTCTGCACTTGTCATCGTTCTCGACGCATAGGCGACCGGCTTCCAGTCTTCTCCATCTGCTTGTAGCAGAACAGCTCCAATGCCGTCCTTTGATGAGTCAGTGGATATCTTTATCCTTTTTGTTGGATCGAAAAACGTCAACACTGGCTCAGTGGTGAGAGTTGTTTTCAAGCACGACCATTCTGCCTCATGTTCAGATGTCCACTCGAACTCACACCTGTCACGAAGTAGCTCTCTTAAGTGCACTGTCTTGGCGGATAAGTTTGGTATGAATTTTCAAACGAAATTGATCATGCCTAATGCACGCAGCACACCTTTTTTGTCTTCAGGTCTTGGCATGTCAAGTATTGCTTTGATCTTTCTTTGGTCTGGTTCAACACCAGCTCCTGACAGTTTATCACCAAGAAAGGTGATGTCATTTACACCAAACTGGCACTTTGATCTGTTCAGCTTCAGCTGGCACTTCTGGACTCTCTGAAGCACTTTGATGAGCCTTTCATTGTGTTGTTCAAGAGAAGATCCCCATAGAATCAAATCATCGAGATACACACGTACACCTTCAATGCCCTCTATGATTTGCTCCATCGTTCTGTGGAATACCTCTGGAGCGGAGCATATGCCGAAAGGCATTCTCTGGAAGCAGTAGCGTCCGTACGGTGTATTGAAAGTGCAGTACTTTGTACTGTCCTCATGCAGTTTTATCTGCCAAAAGCCTTGTGAGGCGTCCAACTTACTGAAGTATGTGGCACCAGCCATCTCACTTGTTATCTCATCTCTGGTAGGTATTTGATAATGTTCTCTTTTTATGTTGTTGTTCAGATCTTTTGGATCCAAGCACACACGTAATTCTCCATTCGGTTTTCTGACGACTACCATTGAATTCACCCATTCTGTGGGCTCTTCCACTTTCTTTATCACACCTAGTGACAACATTCTGTCCAGTTCCTGCTTCAGGCTTTCACGTAGAGGAGCTGGAACACGCCTAGGAGCATGGATGACTGGCTGTGCATCATTTCTCAGTTGCATCTTGTAAGTGAATGGTAAGACACCAAAGCCTTTGAAGACGTCTGGGTATTGGTTCACTATTGACTCAATGCTGCTTGGGCTATTAACATCATTAATGCAGTAAACCCTCTTCACTAAGCCTAAATTTTCACATGCAGCGTCACCTAATAAAGAGTCGTGTCCAGCCGGAACAACTACAAACATAATGTGATGCTTTTTTCCTTTAATTGTCACTATTAATTTGCATGTGCCTTTTGTGTCAATGCTGTGACCATTGTAAGCCTTTAGCTTCACTGTGCTGGGGTGGATGCGTGGTTTCACCCTCATGGCTCTGATGTCGCACTCACTGATTAAATTGGCCTTTGCCCCTGTGTCTAATTTCAGTGGTATGACTGCACCGTTTATTTCCAGTGGCACAATCCACTTGTCCTTTCCAACACATGATGTTGCATTTTTGCATTGTTCAATTTCTTTTGGCACTGTTGCCTTGCTATCTTCAGCCGGCGCTACCATGTCGATAAAGAATGAATCAGCGAGCTCCGTTTCCCTCACTGTGTGGACTCGATCACTCCCACTCTGCTTCCCTTTGGAAAAGCATTGCTTTGCAAAATGATTCTTTCCTTTGCATTTGCTACACGTCTTTCCAAATGCCGGGCATTGTTTTGGGCCATGCTGATTGCCACATCTTTTGCATGAAAACATCTCCGTGTCTTTTTGTTGTTTACTGTGTTTTTTCATTTGCTTCTTCACTGCTGCGACGGGCACCGCTGCACTCTCCTGATCTTTCTGCCCACTGAAGGTTTTGGCATGCTGCTTAGCTAGCTCACTGGCGTTTCCAATTTTAATAGCATCAGCTAGCTTTAGCTCTGGCTCTCGTAGTAGCCTCTCTCTCACTTTCTTGTCGTGCACACCAAACACAATTTGGTCACGGATCATAGAGTCTTTAAGTTCTCCAAAGTTACAGGTCCTTGCTTTCAATTTCAAGTCCGTCACAAAAGCATCAAAACTTTCAGTTTGCAATTGCATGCGTGAACGAAACACATACCGTTCGAACGTCTCGTTCTTCTTTGGTGAACAGTGTGCATCAAACTTTTCCACGACTTTGTCGAACTGTTCTTGGTGGTCCCTTTCAGCAAAAACGAACATGTTGAATACCTCCACAGCCTGCGGTCCCGCGACGGTAAGAAGCAGTGCTATCTTCCTCGCGTCCGGCTTCGTGTCCAGACCCAGTGCTTGTAGGTACAAGTTGAAACGTTGCTTGAATGTTCGCCACTCACAGTCCACATTTCCAGTCCAATTCAGAGGTTCAGGCGGCTTCACACTTTCCATGACTTCTATTGGACCACTCCTGGTACCATGTAATGTTTCTATCTTGAAATGAGAAACTTGGGTTCTTCACAATAACGATTTATTAACAATTAGCATCAGGAGCATACGGTACACGGTGTCCATTGTTCATCATCAACTTGTGATCTGCCATGCACATACACATATCAGGGGTTACACTAACTAGGCAGCCATCTAGTGGCAGGAGGTAGAACTGCAACTCTTATTATTCTATCATGACATTCATGACTGGTAATTACTAACACTGTACTATCTACACTCTATGCCGAAGGGCATACATGTCAACCTTTGGTCAATCAAACCTGTATAACCAACCTCCAAAATCTGTATTTCCCTTATAAAATCCGTATAAGATGCAAATTAAAATAATTTACTTAAAATTTGAATGATAATTAACAATGATATATCCAAGTTACTTTTTATTCAATATTAATAACAATAAACCTTCAGAATGAATACAAAGCTCCAATGTTTGACAAAACACAAAGTGTCACTCTAATGTTCTGAATTGTACTCCATGACAGCTTTTTTAGCAGTCTGCACCAATACCTCACTAGGCTGCATGTCACAGCAAGTGTCTGTGTTGATCTTGCTGGAGTGCCCATTCAGAATCTTTTCAGTCACTAGTGAAAGTCGCTCAGGTGGAAATACGCGATTCGAACAAAATGTTACTTCCCGGTTGGCGGGATTCTCGCAATGCGGTGTGCGTATGATCAAAAGTGGAACGAAGTCTCGCTACCACAAGATAACGTGCGCTTTCATAAGATTCTTTACTGGCTGTCTGTGCTTTCTGTGGTGTACAGTATGTTTGTAAATGTTATGCGCTCTTTTATCATGGGAATTGATTATAGCTCTAAATAAATATTGAAGTTTTTTTAAAGAATCCATATAACTTTATTTGTACGCCCGTATACTACGTTTATTGAATCAAATCTGTATAAAATACGGACATTCCGTATAGGTTGACATGTATGGAAGGGGCTCTGCCCGCGCGGGCCATAAGAACAAAATACGATGATTTGCAAATTGTGGAAACTGAAAATAGATCAAAGAGGAGTTGAAGTGTTGAAGCTGGGAAATCTCGTGTGTTTTTTTTAAAAAATATGCTCATTTTTAATTTAATGCCAGCAACACATTTCAAAAAAGTGGGGAAGGGGCAACAAAAGACTGGAAAAGTTGTGTAATGTTACAAAAAAAACTAATTAGGCTAATTGTCAACAGGTCAGTAACATGACTGGGTATAAAAAAGAGCGGCTGAGTCTCAGAAGTAAAGATGGGGAGGGGTTCGCTCTGTGAAAGACTGTGTGGGCAAACAGTGCAATAATTTAAGAATAACATTCCTCAATGTAAAATTTCAAAGAATTTAGGGATCACATAATTTATGGTACATAATATCATTAAAAGGTTCAGAGAATCTGAAGAAATCTCTGTATTCAAGGGATAAGGCTGAAAACCAACATTGGAAGCCCATGGTCTTCAGGCTCTCTGGCAGCACTGCATTAAAAACCGACATGATTCTGTAGTAGAAATTGCTGCATGGGAAAACTTCTGAAAGCCATCATTTGTGAACACAGTTTGTCATTGCATCCACAAATGCAAGTTAAAATCACATATAAACAATATCCTGAAACACCGCCACCTTTTCTGGGCCTGAGCTCATTTATGATGGACTGAGATGAAGTGGAAAACTTGTCCTGTGGTCTGATGAATTGAAATTTGAAATTCTTTTTGAAAATAATGGACACCATGTCTTCTGGATTAAAGAGGAGAGGGACCATCCAGCTTGTTGTCAGTGCACAGTTCAAAAGCCAGCATCCATGATGGTATGGGGGTGTATTTGTGCATATGGTATGGGTAGCTTGCACATCTAGGAAGGCACCATTAATGCTGATGTATACAGGTTTTGGAGCAACATGCTGCCATCCAGAAGATATCTTTTTCAGGGAAGGCCTGCTTATTTCAGCAAGACAATGCCAAACTGCATTCTGCACATAATACAACTGCATGGCTCCATAGTAAAAGAGTCTGGGTGCTAAACTGGCCTGTCTGCAGTCCAGAACTGTCACCCATTGAAAACATTTGGCATGTTAAGAAGTGCAATATATGACAAACAAGACCCTGAACTGTTGACCAATTGAAACTGTATATCAAGCGAGAATGGGACAACGTTTCAATTTCAAAACTACAGCAAATGGTCTCTTCAGTTCCCAAACATTTACAGTGTTGTTAAAAGTAGCAGTGATGCAACACAGTGGTAAACATGCCCCATCCCAACTTTTTTGAGATGTGTTGCTGGCATCAAATTAAAAAAAAATCAATAAAATTTCTCAGTTTCAACATCTCATCTCATCTCATTATCTCTAGCCACTTCATCCTGTTCTACAGGGTCGCAGGCAAGCTGGAGCCTATCCCAGCTGACTATGGGCGAAAGGCGGGGTACACCCTGGACAAGTCGCCAGGTCATCACAGGGCTGACACATACACACAGACAACCATTCACACCTACGGTCAATTTAGAGTCACCAGTTAACCTAACCTGCATGTCTTTGGACTGTGGGGGAAACCGGAGCACCCGGAGGAAACCCACATGGAGAACATGCAAACTCCACACAGAAGGGCCCTCGCCGGCCACGGGGCTTGGAACCCAGGACCTTCTTGCTGTGAGGCAACAGCGCTAACCACTACACCACCGTGCCGCCCCCAGTTTCAACATTTCATATACTATTTTATTTCTACTATTTTCAATGAAATATAGGGTTTACTTGATTTGCAAATCATTTCATTCTGTTTTTATTTACATTTTACATAGTGTCCCAACTTTTTGGAATTGGGGTTTATAAAAAAGAAAACTAAATGTTTAAAGCTTAAAAGTCTACTATTAGAACACAACACATGCTTATTTCATGCAATATTTCTGTCAAACATAACTGAAATTTTTTTTTCTGGCTTAATAAATACTGGCACCCCTTTAATGAATCTGGAGTTGTTTATCACAATTTTTATAGATCTTTGTTGCGATAATTTTCATAATGTACAGTGGTGCTTGAAAGTTTGTGAACCCTTTAGAATTTTCTGTATTTCTGCATAAATATGACCTAAAACATCATCAGATTTTCACACAAGTCCTAAAAGTAGATAAAGAGAACCCAGTTAAACAAATAAGACAAAAATATTATACTTGGTCATTTATTTATTGAAGAAAATGATCCAATATTACATATCTGTGAGTGGCAAAAGTATGTGAACCTTTGCTTTCAGTATCTGATGTGACCCCCTTGTGCAGCAATAACTGCAACTAAACATTTGTGGTAACTGTTGATCAGTCCTGCACACCGGCTTGGAGGAATTTTAGCCCATTCCTCCATACAGAACAGCTTCAACTCTGGGATGTTGGTGGGTTTCCTCACATGAACTGCTCACTTCAGGTCCTTCCACAACATTTCCATTGGATTAAGGTCAGGACTTTGACTTGGCCATTCCAAAACGTTAACTTTATTCTTCTTTAACCATTCTTTGGAAGAACGACTTGTGTGCTTAGGGTTGTTGTCTTGCTGCATGACCCACCTTCTCTTGAGATTCAGTTCATGGACAGATGTCCTGACATTTTCCTTTAGAATTCACTGGTATAATTCAGAATTCATTGTTCCATCAATGATGACAAGCCGTCCTGGCCCAGATGCAGCAAAACAGGCCCAAACCATGATACTACCACCACCATGTTTCACAGATGGGATAAGGTTCTTATGCTGGAATGCAGTGTTTTCCTTTCTCCAAACATAACGCTTCTCATTTAAACCAAAAAGTTCTATTTTGGTCTCATCCGTCCACAAAATATTTTTCCAATAGCCTTCTATCTTGTCCACGTGCTCTTTAGCAAACTTCAGATGAGCAGCAATGTTCTTTTTGGAGAGCAGTGGCTTTCTCCTTGCAACCCTGCCATGCACACCATTGTTGTTCAGTGTTCTCCTGATGGTGGACTCATGAACATCAACATTAGCCAATTTGAGAGAGGCCTTCAGTTGCTTAGAAGTTACCCTGGGGTCCTTTGTGACCTTGCTGACTATTATATGCCTTGCTCTTGGAGTGATCTTTGTTGGTCGACCACTCCTGGGGAGGGTAACAATGGTCTTGAATTTCCTCCATTTGTACACAATCTGTCTGACTGTGGATTGGTGGAGTCCAAACTCTTTAGAGATGGTTTTGTAACCTTTTCCAGCCTGATGAGCATCAACAACACTTTTTCTGAGGTCCTCAGAAATCTCCTTTGTTCGTGCCATGATACACTTCCACAAACATGTGTAGTGAAGATCAGACTTTGATAGATCCCTGTTCTTTAAATAAAACAGGGTGCCCACTCACACCTGATTGTCATCCCATTGATTGAAAACACCTGACTCTAATTTCACCTTCAAATTAACTGCTAATCCTAGAGGTTCACATACTTTTGCCACTCACAGATATGTAATATTGGATCATTTTCCTCAATAAATAAATGACCAAGTATAATATTTTTGTCTCATTTGTTTAACTGGGTTCTCTTTATCTACTTTTAGGACTTGTGTGAAAATCTGATGATGTTTTAGGTCATATTTATGCAGAAATATAGAAAATTCTAAAGGGTTCACAAACTTTCAAGCACCACTGTATAAATACTTCACTGCTTGAGTGTTAGCTGCTTAGGCCACAACAACAAGTTTAATTTATTTAGCACATTTCATCAAGGATACTTTACAAAGTAATGACACGACAGAAAGTCAAGCAAATCAACCAAAAGAAAACATGACACATAGGAGACAGAAAACAAAATTAAAATTTACATGAACATAAAGATAACAGACTAGGAGAGGAGATATCAGGAGGCAGGATAACAGAGAGAGAAAAGATTTAGAGATAATTTTTGAATTTGGGAAGAGATGTACAATCCCCGGGCAGCAGGGTGGTGTAGTGGTTAGCACTGTCGCCTCACAGCAGGAAGGTCCTGGGTTCAAGCCCAGCGGCTGACGAGGGCCTTTCTGTGCGGAGTTTGCAAGTTGTCCATGTGGGTTTCCTCTGGGTGCTCCCCCACAGTCCAAAGGCATGCAGGTTAGGCTAATTGGTGGCTCTAAATTGACCATAGATGTGAATGTGAGTGTGAATGCTTGTCTGTGTCTATGTGTCAGCCCTGTGATGACCTGGCGACTTGTCCAGGGTGTACCCCGCCTTTCGCCTGTAGTCAGCTGGGATAGGCTCCAGCTCGCCTGCGACCCTGTAGAACAGGATAAAGCGGCTAGAGATGATGAGATGAGATGAGATGAGACATTTGGACATACAGCACTATTATTCCACACCTTTCCTAGGTGCACTATGGAATATGTATGAGTGCCTAATTTAGACATGCCCCGCACACTGCCGTGTTAGCGCTTTCTGGTTGAAATCGCAAAAAACTAATTTTCTCAAAACTCATCCGATTGACGTGATTGTGGTAGCAACTCAATGTATGCACTCCCAATAATGCGAAAATAGACCTAGAAAGCATTTCACTCCGGAGTATTCCTTTAATACAGCTGGACTGTATTACTTTCATAGCCGTAGCCAGCTATGAGGCCAACGAGGTCCGGACCTCGGTCATTTTTAAGAGCTGAAAATACATTTGTACGCTAAATATTCAACTGGATAAAACAAATAAAGAATAACATTAAAACATCTCTGTAAAAAGTGCATTGTTATTTATGTTAAACATTGATTCTGTCTTCTGTGTCTGTTTCGTGCGTGCGGCTCTAAGACCAAGAACACAAAAACGAATGAGTGCGCGACTCAGGGGAGGAATGCAGTGCAGTAGACACGTTTTTTCATGGTAACCATCAGGCAAACTGTTCAAGAAGTTTAAAGTTGCCCCTACTCTTTATTCAAACATGGTGGTGTATACTGATTTTTTTCCAGAATTATTATTTTTTGTGTAGGTGTAACAGATGCCAGATTGTTAATGTATCTTAGTTACTTATACCCTGTCCACACTAGGGATTTTGTACCGATATGATACTACTTTCGTACTGCAAGACCTGTCCACACTAGCAACTATACCGGTACTGTAGCAGTATAACTGTATCGGTACGAAACCCCCAAATGTATGGGTTTCGTACCAGTACAGTATCGGTACTGTAGCGCTTTGCTGTAGTGTGGACAGATGAAGCGGTTCTGTATCGATACAAATATAATGTGCATGCGCAATGAACCATTCCTACTTCTTCCAGGTTATTCATACAATACAATACGCACGTGCTTTCCAGCTGTAAATAAAACGTCAGAATGACTCAAAACGACCGTGGAGCTACATGGAGCAAAGAGGAAGTTGTGTTTGTTGGAGCTTTGGGGAGATGAGCAGGAACAGGAACAGTTGAGTGAAGAACGGAGATTCATTTTCTTTGTTTCTTTCTCAACTGCCTCGCATGTTTTATACGATTCGACTGAATAAATGACCACCAGAAATACAGACTGTACATTGACAACAAAAAGCACACACACGTTGTTTCATCCGCCATATTCTCAGAAGGAAGTTACTCGGTAACAACGGAAACATTTTGTGCACACGCATTTCAACTACCGTGAAAGAAAACCGCAAACATTTCTCGCTAGTGTGGACAGATACACTAAACTGTACCGGTATACTTTGTATCGATACAGTTATACCACTATCGTACCGGTATATATGTGAACACAGCTATAGGCTACATGGTTAGGGTATCTTTTGTCCTCATTGCTTGGGCCAGATCAAACCATTAAACAAGCTTAAATTATTCTTACTCTTGCCACATACATGATTTTTTTTTTCAAAACTGAGGATATTCAGTTCAAACACCATTAAAAGTAATTTCAGGAAGAGATCTCTTGTGTGTGTGTAGGGGCGGCAAGGTGGTGTAGTGGTTAGCGCTGTCGCCTCACAGCAAGAAGGTCTGGGTTCGAGCCCCGTGGCTGACGAGGGCCTTTCTGTGCGGAGTTTGCATGTTCTCCCCGTGTCCGCGTGGGTTTCCTCCGGGTGCTCCGGTTTCCCCCACAGTCCAAAGACATGCAGGTTAGGTTAACTGGTGATTCTAAGGTGGGGTTTACATTAGACCATATCAGCGGATCATCAGATTAATGTTTTTGAAACGATTAGCGTGCACACAGCAACGCCAATACACGATTCGTGTGCACACAGCAACGCCAATACACGGATACACTCGGCTCCGCAGGCATCCTGCGCTCCAAATCACTCTGCCCTGAACAGCGAGTGCCCTCTGGAGGGTGCGCACTCCGGCCCTGCGCAGCTCACAGAGTGCGCGAGTGAACCGCACAAGCAGTGATTTGGGACTGAGCCGCTGTGTGTGTGATCTCAGCGCATATCGGGCATGCGCGTCACTTACCACTTGCAAGTGGAAGGATGGCAAGCCTAAAGACAATCATAACTACACAATGGGCAGTATTTGCATCAGTATTTGCAGTATTTTCATACTTTTATACTCTTTAATGAAAGGTGATACAAGGTGGAAGTCTGCGCCGTTTTTCAGCAGTTGCGTCACATGACCAACGCCAGCAAATCAGGAAGGTGGATGTCACAGTGACATTGTCCAATGACGACGCCAGCTAGAGCTCAGCACAGCGTATCCACGTATCCACGTATTCTCAATGTTTACACAGCACCGGACCAGACATGATCTGGATTGAATACGTGTACCCTGGTGGATTCCAGTTTCCCGGCGTTTCCAGGCGTTTTAATGTAAACGGACAGTGCATTCGCGAAGAAAACGAGACAGATACGGTCTAATGTAAACTTGGCCTAAATTGACCGTAGGTGTGAATGTGAGTGTGAATGGTTGTCTGTGTCTATGTGTCAGCCCTGTGATGACCTGGCGACTTGTCCAGGGTGTACCCCGCCTATCGCCCGTAGTCAGCTGGGATAGGCTCCAGCTTGCCTGCGACCCTGTCGAACAGGATAATGAGATGAGATGAGATCTCTTGTGTGACGTGTAATTCACCATTCTCATTTAAATACGTCAGAAATTTTTCGGCGCGCGCTTTACTCACGCATCACGGACCTCGGTGATTTTAAAATGCTGGCTACGGCCCTGATTACTTTTATATTGTTTTGCTCAGAGCATCAGTTGTAGCAACAGTTACAAGAATGTAAAGAAACTTTAGCCCAGAGTGTTGCTTTAAAAATTGCTTAGAGCAGCTTTAATAACATATCAAAATATCTGTGCGCTTTGGAATTCGGGAACGCGGCTGCGCGCACTCGTGATGCTGTATGCGCGCGCAGTCAGCTCACTGTCTCCAGTCCTGTGCGCTTCAGACAGGGTTATGGTTTAGCAGAGGTTTGGGTTCTCTGACTCGTTTTAAAAAACTTTGGACATGTCGAGGAGGAAAGTTCGTCTCACGCGCTCTGAGCGCACAGTGAGCGAGGACTCGGATATAGACAGCCTGCTGGCGAGCCTCTCTCCCGATGAGGTGGAGGAGTTGGAGAGGGAGCTGGTGATCATCGACCCAGATCCCAGTGTGCCGGTGGGACTCAGGCAGAGAAACCAGACCGAGAAACAGCCGACACGGGGCTACGACCGTGAAGCCATGCTGGTTTACTGCGAGCGAGAGACCAAGAAACTCATAGAGAGGGAGTTGTCCTTTGAGGTGATGTGTACATGCATAGTGCACACTAGACACCATGTAGATACAGTACTGTGCAAAATGGTCGTCTCAGATACAATGTGTGCAGTTTTATAATAAGGAAATGAGCTGTAGGTTTGACTGAGCATCTTACAGAACCAGCCACAGTTCTTCTGGACACTTTGTCACACTTTGTTCTTATTTTTGCAGCAAAACCCAGCGGCCTTCTTTATTATTACTATTATTTTTTGTCTGAAACAGTCTCTAAAATAATATGCTGCTTCCTTTACTGGTATACAAACATTTTTCTGTAATTTTGTTCTGGCAAAATAGTGTTTGGGAATCTAAAATGCTTTTGTACTGACTCAATAATGTAGAAGCCATAAAATAAAACTCCATAAGTTCGTATAAAAAAATAGCATGCCTAAGACTGTTGCACAGTACTGTAATGTATACAAAGAGTAAAGTGTACACAAGACCTTATGAATAAATTCAGGTATGCCAGATATGTAGCCTTGAATGGTTATCTTCTTCTTTCGGCTGCTCCCGTTTGGGGTCGCCACAGTGGATTATCGTGATCCACATATTTGATCTGGCATAGGTTTTACACCAGATGCCCTTCCTGACGCAAACCTCCCTAATTTATCCAGGCTTGGGACCGGCACTAAGTATGCACTGGGTTGTGTAACCCCACACTCTAAAAAAATAAAGGTGCTTCAGTGGTTCTTCAAATCTCTGGATGGTTCCATGGAGAGTCAAAACTCTGTGATGAACCATTACATTATGCGAAAGGTTCTTCACATTGGAAATGGTTCTTCAGAGCCTGGCATTCTCTTACCATTTGCTGGTCAATGCACATAGGCTATGTTTACACAAATCTGTCTTCACTGCTCAAACAAATGGTTTAAATGGTTCTTTAAAGAACTGTTGCATGAACGGTTCTTTGAAGCCCTGAAAAAGGTTCTTCTATGGCATCACCCTGAAGAACCGGTACTGGCCCCATTATTTTTTTAGAGTGCAGTGGCTGAGTATTTTTTACCTAATCTGCATGTCTTTGAACCGTGGGGGAAACGCAGACATGGGGAGCACATGCAAACTCCACACAGAAAGGCCCCCGTCGACTATGAGGTTTGAACCTGGAACCTTCTTGCTGTGAGGCGACAGTGCTAACCACTGCACCACCGTGCCGCCCATCGTGCCCATGCCTGTGCTGTGTAGCCTTGAATGGTTATCACTGATCTAGAGTTTAACTGTATTTGGAATGTGGGCCCAAAGTGGTCCAAATCATTTACTGACATAACATGGTGAAATATAAGCCAGAGGAAGTTAGTGATGGGCCAGTACTGGGCCATCACTTGTACTACATGGGTAATATCCATCCATTATCTGTAGCTGCTTATCCTGTTCTACAGGATCGCAGGCAAGCTGGAGCCTATCCCAGTTGAATATGGGCAAGAGGCAGGGTACACCCTGGACAAGTCGCCAGGTCATCACAGGGCTGACACAGAGACAAACAACCATTCACAGCTACAGTCAATTTAGAGCCTCCAATTAACCTAACCTGCATGTCTTTGGACTGTGGGGGAAACCGGAGCACCTGGAGGAAACCCACGTGGACACGGGGAGAACATGCAAACTCCACACAGAAAGGCCCTCGCTGGCCACTGGGCTCGAACCCAGGACCTTCTTGCTGTGAGGTGACAGTGCTAACCACTACACCACCTTGCTGCCTATGTGGATAATAATTCAAAGCAATTGGATGTTTTATTAATAAAAAAATTGCCACTTATCCATGGGTTTTTATCAAAACCTTCAGGAAATTGAAACCCTTCTTTGACACCTAAACCTATCTTACTTTTTAAGCCTTTAACCCCTTAATCTGTCCATGTGTCCAGCCTTACATTCCCCACTCTTATTTCCACATAACCTCCTTATTAGTTTTTCTTTAGTTAATAGTAGTTACTGGTTAATATGGTGTTACTGGTTAATAAGATGTTAGATTGCAATGTGTTCATTTTTCATGTGTGCATGTAACTAACAGCCAACTCAGCTGTACTGTTATCACCTGCCTGGCTTTCAGCATCTACATCTGTTCAGGTGGAAATGTCACATATCGTTTGTGGCCTGTATCTATGCAAAATATGACAAGTAGAGCTTATTGATTGTACAGAGTTTACAAAGCTGCTAAGGAGACACAAGTGATGAAGTGTAGTTTGTGTGTAGATTGGTCAGTCAGATATGGCTGGCATGCACCACTGATCGTTCCTGTCAACATCATGCTTACAGTGGACAGATGGTCACCATCGGGACAGCTAGCATGACCAGATAATTAATGATTATGCTGTATTAGTAGGGGCCAGTGCCAAAGTCAATGCTCTTAACACAAACCAACCTTTTAAAAAAGCATTTACTATTGAATTTTGTTGTTGTTGTTGTTGTTGTCCTGGTGTGTACAGTTAAGCGAAAAATGTTGTACTGGTGAAGCAGTTTAAAATCTTGTTAATGTTAACTCCAAATAATGGAATGTTTTTGTTTCTATGAATCATACCAAGCAAAGTTTTTGGCTTTTATCAAACACTAGCATGGAACAAGCATTTCCAGCTGAATAATTATATTGTTGCCATTGAAATAATATGAAATTCCCAAAGCATTCTTATTTTTACACACTGCCTTAAGGAAAGTGCAAAGAGTCCTCAAGGAGAATCCTAAATAGTGCCATCAGTTGCTGTCCATGACCCAGATGCCTCTCGGTAACTCTGTTGTGTGTACACTACCATAAACACAGGCTTCACTCACATTGGTGTCTCCACCCTTACACTGACACTGGGGATACCACAGGGCTGTTTATTACCCATGATGGATCTAAACTAAATAAACAGAACTGAACTACATGTTATCTGCAATTTTTTTAGTCACAAATATCCATATGGTATTGATGTTCATCCCAAAAATCTACTTATAGATGCTACATAACACAAAGCATCAGTAGCACATCTCTGCTCTAAATATTCACTGATCGCTTGTCTGTATGAGGTGAGAGCAAGTGTTGAGTACAGGCCTTAACAGGTGCTGCAGAAAGCTTAGTAAGGTGATACACAGCAAAAGGGCCGAGGGTTCTGTTTAAAATCTATTGAGACATGTTGTTTGCTTTAAATACATCCAGCAAAGCAAGGAAACCCAAGCTCAACACGTACAAACACACTTCGTTCTTTCATTCTGGGCTCTTCTGTTTTTGTAACATTGCTAAGCGATTCTGTCTCTATTTATATTGTTTATACATAGCAAATGATAAACAAATGAGTCTCTATGATCATCATACTTATAAAACTGATATCAAATTTATCTTTAATGAATAAGCAAATACAGTATTCACCATTCCTTTATATCAGAGCAGAGACTTGCATGATGGAGTATACTTTTTTTTTTGGTATAAAAGTACAGTCATGCCTTGTTTTGTGCCAGATGTGTAATGTTCATATCACCACCATACAGATGCAGCTTCACATTTCTTTGGCCAGAATTCCCAATACTGTTGTATCTGTTGTTTTCTTAAATTTGTTCATCTAAGGGAACGTTTGCAGGTTAAATTCTTATTTTGTAAGTATGCAGAAGTTTTGTCATGCTTTGGGAATGAACTTGTGGCCGGAATGCTCTCTTTTTGGAAGTGGAAATGATTCGTATTTAGATGTCTGAACTCTACTAGGTGGAATTCCAGGCGTGAGTGCTGTTCCTTGGTTTTCAGCCTTATAAGGGCACGTCTAAGTGTTCCAAGATTTCTTCAAACAATGGCACACCAATCTAGCATGCAGGCTCATTTCTGTAATGGAGACTAAGAATAGCTCCATGCATTTAAGTGCAACCGAGCTTTAATGTAACATGCCAAACAACTTTTTAAATAATGTTGACTTGTAAAAACATACAGGAACATTTTAAAGAAAAATTGTTACTTGCCTACAGTAGGTGGAACACATAATAACAACACATAGGACATGGATTTGCCAAGATAAACAACCAAAATAGATCCAACATGTAAACATTAAAGCCGTTGTCCACTAATGTCCATTTAGATTTTTTTAGCATTAGCTGTAGTTTCTGGGGTAAACTCAGTGTCGAGTGACAAGAGAAAGAATGCTGTTTTTCTTCCTGCTGTTCTCTTCTGGCTAGTTTGAGCTGGGAGAAACATCATCTAGCTAGTATACTAGCACTTCAGCACAGTGGTTCATACATCATCATGGTGAGTGGTTCTATTTTTATATAGCAAAAAGAACAGGAATTAGCAGAGTGGTTGGACTAAAACATGGTTGCAGAAATGTTTCACGTTATTATTCCTACTTCCTTTTCTGTTTTGTTTATGAAAATCCTAGGATATTAGCAGTATTAACAGAAGGTCTTGTTTTTAACCTTCTATTTAACCATAATTAAATCATATTTAAAGGTATTTCATCTCATCTCATTATCTCTAGCCGCTTTATCCTGTTCTACAGGGTCGCAGGCAAGCTGGAGCCTATCCCAGCTGACTACGGGCGAAAGGCGGGGTACACCCTGGACAAGTCGCCAGGTCATCACAGGGCTGACACATAGACACAGACAACCATTCACACTCACATTCACATCTACGGTCAATTTAGAGTCACCAGTTAACCTAACCTGCATGTCTTTGGACTGTGGGGGAAACCAGAGCACCCGGAGGAAACCCACGCGGACACGGGAGAGCATGCAAACTCCGCACAGAAAGGCCCTCGTCAGCCACGGGGCTCGAACCCGGACCTTCTTGCTGTGAGGCAACAGCGCTAACCACTAGACCATCATGCCGCCCATTTAAAGATATACACTCAATAATTTTTATTAAGCACATGTACACTTGGCCATTCATGCAGTTATCCATTCTACCAGTTGTGGCAGCAGCACAGTTAATAAAATCATGCCTTCTCCATGCCTGAAGGTCAAGACCTTCTGTTAATATTTACATCAAACACCAGAATAGGGAAAAATGCAATCACAGTAGCTTTGTGGTATAGTAATTTAAGGCAGGTTTGTGCATTTCAGAAACTGCTAATCTCCTGGGATTTTCGTCCAAACAGTTCTAGAGTTTGTGTGAAAAACAGTAACAAAAAACATACAGTAACTAGCAGTTCTACGAGTGAAAATGGCTTGTTGATGAGAGAAGTCAGAGGAGAATGGCCAGACTGGTTTGAGCTGCCAGGAAGGCTATAGTAACATAAATAATGACTCTTTTCAACTGTAGTGAGCAGAAAAGGATCTCAGAATGCACAGTGTATTGAACCTTAAGGGAGATGGGCTACAACAGCAGAAGACAACATTGGATTTTACACCTGTCAGCCAAGAAGAGGAATTTGAGGCAGTTGCATATCAAAAAAACATCACCTGGTCATCACTAATATTCATCTGTCTAGTTTTGGTGAACTTGTGCCCACTCTAACCTCAAACTCCTGTTCTTTGCTGACAGGACTGCAATCCAGTGTACTCTTTGGCTGTTGGAGCCCATCCGCCTCAAGGTTCATTGTGTTTTACATTTTGATGTGTTTTTCTGCTCTGACCTACCCTTGGTAAATGTTTATTAAGTAACATTTTTATCATCACAAGTTTTTTTTTTTACATTTCAAATCATGTTTATTGAGGCATTAAAGATCCAAATTGACCAAATATTTATTTTAAAGGAACAGTCCACCGTATTTCCATAATGAAATATGCTCTTACCTGAATTGAGACGAGCTGCTCCGTACCTATCCGAGCTTTGCACGACCTCCCAGTTAGTCAGACGCAGTCCGACGCGCTGTCACTCCTGTTAGCAATGTAGCTAGGCTCAGTATGGCCAACGGTATTTTTTGGGGCTGTAGTTAGATGTGACCAAACTCTTCCGCGTTTTTCCTGTTTACATAGGTTTATATGACCAGTGATATGAAACAAGTTCAGTTACACAAATTGAAACGTAGTGATTTTCTATGCTATGGAAAGTCCGCACTATAATGACAGGCGTACTAACACCTTCTGCGCGCTTCGGCAGCGCATTGATATCTGAGCTCCATATCAATGCGCTGCCGAAGCACGCAGAAGGTGTTAGTACGCCTGTCATTATAGTGCGGACTTTCCATAGCATAGAAAATCACTACGTTTCAATTTTTTTAACTGAATTTGTTTCATATCACTGGTCATATAAACCTATGTAAACAGGAAAAACGCGGAAGAGTTTGGTCACATCTAACTACAGCCCCAAAAAATACCGTTGGCCATACTGAGCCTAGCTACATTGCTAACAGGAGTGACAGCGCGTCGGATTGCGTCTGACTGACTGGGAGGTCGCGCAAAGCTCGGATAGGTACGGAGCAGCTTGTCTCAATTCAGATAAGAGCATATTTCATTATGGAAATACGGTGGACTGTTCCTTTAAAGAACCAATGACATTTTAGCTGTTTGGCTGACTACTCTTATTAGTCTTACCTTATTCATTTTTAACTGATAATTTTTACTTTGCTGTATGCATTCCTCAGGGGGAGACCAAAGGTGAAGGCCATAGACGGGACCGGCTAAGGAGAACAAGAAGCAAAGAACAGCGGAGCTTTTCTAGGTCTCAAAGCCGTGAAGCAACTGACCAGGATGAGGCCAAAAATGAACAAGCTCTTGTCACAGAGGAAAAAACTGTGTATAATAATGGCAAGAATGGAGAAATGAAAATAGGAGATGAGGTCAAAGAGAATTCTGACATCAAAAAAGAATGCAGAGAAACAGAGAAAGGGAAAGAAACATTCGCAGAAAAGAAGTTAGAAAGAGAGGTAGACAATAAAAAGGATAAACTAAGGGAGGCATCTCAGAAAGAGCGGGGTAGCAGCAAGACATCAGAGCTCATCTCCAAACTACAGAAAAAGGATGATAATAAAGAGAAGGAGAGGAAGGACAACAGTAAGAATGTAGAAAACTTGAGGACAAAAGGGTTGATATCGAAGTTGCAGGGCAATAAAGAGGTAGAAAACAGGAAGAAAGAAGAAAATGAAAAGGAGGGAGAAAAAAAAAGAGAGAATCGAACCAAAGGACTAGTTTCCAAACTAGAGGAGCAGAAGAGCCAAACAGAACATGGCAGAGTGTCAGAAAGGAGAAGCAGAAAGAGAGACCTGGAGGATCCTGTGATAGAGAAAAAGAAGGAAAAGGAAGAGGAAAAGTGCAGTGAGAAAAGTAGACCCTACCCTGAAAGAGATCTAACTGGAACAGATAAAAGAAAGGACAGACTGAAACGGTTGGAGAAAGTGGATGAGAGAGAACTGGAGCAAGAAAGACAGAAAAAGGAAGAAAAAAAGCAAGAGAGAGCGAAAAATGAAGGAAAGGGTGTAGTGAAGAATGCTAAAAGTCACAATAATGTTAGTGAGACCTGTAGTAGTGGGGATGACCGGTCTGTCAAAACAGAGGATGATGATGAGGATGATTTTCTGGACAGTGATACTGGCTCCAGCATGTTTGATGACCTCTTGGAGCAAGTGCGTAGTGATGATTCTGAACTCACTGAGCTTAACATCAACAACTCTGATGTTATCAAGACAGATACACTGATCCAGTTTGCTGAAGGACTTCGCAGTAACACTCACATTAAAACATTTGCTCTTGCCAACACAAGAGCTGATGATCATGTAGCTTTTGCCATTGCTGGGACTTTACGGAACAACACTACATTAACAGGAATCAACCTGGATTCCAACCTTCTCACCGGCAAAGGCATTCTGGCTATCATTGAGTCTTTACAGCACAATGCCACCCTTAAAGAGCTTCGCTTCCACAACCAGAGACACATCTGTGGAGGGAAGACTGAGATGGAAATGACTAAGGTACTACGAGATAATACCTCGTTACTCAAGCTGGGTTATCACTTTGAGCTTGCTGGGCCAAGGATGACCATGACCAATATCCTTAGTCGTAATATGGACCGTCAGCGGCAGAAACGACTGGAAGCACAACGTCTTGCCAAGCAGGAAGCTCAGGCAAGTTCAGCGCCCCCTAGTGAAGAGAAAAAGGAGCTTATATCTGACATGCCAAAAATTAAGCAAACTCCGCAGTCCAAGCCTGTTGAGAAAAAGGAATCCATACTAGCAAAAGTTTCCAAATTTAATAATCCCTCTTCACCCCCCAAAGCCACTCCATCCCCCAAGTCCATGGCTGTTCCCTCATCCTCCAAAACAATGAATAAAAAAGGTGGGCTCACAACAGAGTCAAGCCTAGGACCGCCAGCACCTCCTCCTCCTCCTCCCCCAGTGCTGGATATTCAGGCACTTCGGAGGTCATTGACCTCAGCCTCGCAGCGCAAACAAGACAGCAGCAATGTCTCAGGACGTGGGACACAAAAGAGTTCCAGAGATCAGTTGCTGGACTCTATCAGGAACTGCAACATGAACACGCTCAAAAAAGTATGTAGCCAGAAATCAGTCCTAACTTGACTACATAAGATGCCAAATGTCACTGTCAAATGCCTCTTTGTGTACTGCATCATACTGTGCATGTGATAATGTCTTTTTGAGTTGTATGATATACACATATTATATACAGCACATATTGTGTAAGATATAATATATATGCCTTATATGGTAAGTCCAAGCTAATGGTTACATAATTTCTTATGCAGTGCACCACATGCAGGGATGGATTAGTAAATCCTGGTTCTTTGGGCAGGAAACTTTACAGGGACCCACTCACTCTGTTATGCATGAACCAATAAATGAGCCCTAACTGCCCCATCCCACAATGGAGCACATGCAGAAAAGCACATACACCAATCCGCCATAAAATTAAAAACACCGACAGGTGAAGTGAATTACATTGATTATGTTGTTACAATGGCACCTGTCAAGGGGTGGGATATATTAGGCAGCAAGAGAAAAGTTAGTTCTTGAGGTTAATGTGTTGGAAACAGGAAAAATGGGCAAGGATCTGAGCTACTTTGACAAGGGCCAAATTGTGATGGCTAGATGACTGGGTCTGAGCATCTCCAAAATGGCACATCTTGTGGGGTGTTCCCAGTATGCAGTCATTAGTACCTATCAAAAGTGGTCCAAGGAAGGACAACCGGTGAACCAGCAACAGGGTTATGGGTGTTGAAGACTCAATGATTCACATGGGGCACAAAGGCTAGCCCATATGGTCCAATCCCACAGAAGAGCTACTGTAGCACAAACTGCTGAAAAAGTTAATGCTGACACCTTTCAGTTTTAGCCAGCATTAACTTTTTGGATACCTCTTTTGGTAGGTACTAGCCACTGCATATCTGGAACACCTCACAAGATGTGCCATTTTGGAGATGCTCAGACCCAGTCATCTAGCTGTCATGATTTGGCCCTTGTCAAAGTAGCTCAGATCCTTCCATTTTTCGTGCTTCCAACACATCAACTTCAAGAACTGACTGTTATCTTGCTGCTTAATATATCCCACCCCTTGACAGGTGCCACTGTAACAACATAATCAATGTACAGTTGTGGCCAGAAGTTTACGTACAGTGACATGAATATCATCTTGGATATGAATGTCATGGCAATATTTGGGCTTTCAGTAATTTCTTTGAACTGTTCTTTTTCTGTGGCAGAATGTACAGCATGCATCTTTAATAAAAAAAACACTAGAATTTGATGCACAAGTTTTAATTTTCTTTGGGTTTTCTGAAATCAACACAGGGTCAAAATTATACACACAGGGCTAAAAATATACATACAGCACACCTAATATTTGGGTAAAATGTCTCTTCGCAAGATTCACCTTGACCAAACATTTTTGTTTACCATGAACAAGCTTCTGGCAGAATTCTGGTTGGATATTTCATGACAATGGTAGAATTGGTAGAGTTCAATTAAATTTTTTTTCTTGGCATGGACTCAACTTATAAACACGGTCCATGTATTTTCAATAGGGTTGAAGTCAGGACTTGTTTTAAGCTTAATGTTAGCCTGCTTTATCCTCCACAACCAGCTCTGATGCATGTTTGGGTTCATTGTCCTGTTGTAACTCCCAAGTCGTGTTCAAGTTTCTGATGGTTTATGCTGAAGAATTCTGAGGTAGTCTTCCTTCTTCATTATTCCATCCACTTTGTACAATGAACCAGTTCCACTGGCAGCAAAACAGCCCCAGAGCATGATGATCCTACCACCACCACCGCCAGCTGGTACAGTGTCCCTCTGTGCATGGTGGTCATTGTGGCCAAACAACTCAATCTTTGTCTTATCTGACCATACAGCTATCCTCCAGAAGGCTTTTTCTTTGTCAGCTTCAAACTTAGTTAAGCTTGAAGGTGTCAGTTTTGGAGCAGGGGGTTATTTCTTGGATAGCAGCCTCTTAGTCCATGGTGTTATGAACTGTAGACAGTGATCCATCAGCTTCCAGTTCATGGCAGGGCTGTGCTATGGTGGTTCCCAGGTTGTTCCTGACCATCCGAACCAATTTCCTTTCAGCTGAGGGTGACAGTTTGGGTTTTCTTGAAGCAAAGTGGCTTGGCAAAGTGACTACACCTCACAATAACTTGGATACAATTGTTTGAGCTGATCTTGGAATTTGCAGTTGTTTAGAAATGGCTCCAAGAGACATTCTGGAGTTGTGTATATTTGTGATCCTCTTTCTCAGATTTGCACTGAGCTCCTTGGACTTTCCCCATTTTACTGTGTGTTGGTCAATCCAATGAGTGCTGTAAATAAACCCTTTTTATGAAGGCACAGAGAACCTACCAACTGTAGTCAATCATGATCACTAACAGGAATTTAAGAGACCTCGGGCCTTGACAAGATAAGAGACATTTTGTAAGTTTCAGCACCTCTGAATTAATAATCTAAGTGAGCGTATGTAACTTTTTGACCCTGTATGTATAATTTTGACCCTGTGTTGATTTCAGAAAACCCAAAAAAATTAAAACTTGCACACCAAATTCTAATGTTTTTTTAAATTAAAGATGTATGCTGTACATTCTACCACATAAAAAGAACAGTTCAAATAAATTACTGAAAGCCTAAATATTGCCATGACATTCATATCCAAGATAACATTCATGTCACTGTATGTAAACTTCTGACCACAACTGTAATTCAATTTACCTGTCAGTGTTTTTAATTTTATGGCTGATGGGTGTACATTACTCCATTATACATCCATTATGAGGATTTGAGTAGTCTCTGTGCTATGGAAAATACAGTCTTACCTCAGATGGCTTCTTTCTTACTTTTCATGAAGAAAAATCATCCACTAAAATTGTCAAAGTCCAGCTCTTTAACAAGCTCCAATTCATTTTTTTTTTCATTCAAATGAATGTTCACTGGCTGTTCTTTCTATTTTCAGCTCAAAAAAACAGTGAGAATCTAACTGACCGTTAATTGGTTACAAGTACAAATCCAAATATCAATAACATTTCCATATTTATTTCAGATTCAGTGACTTCAGTGAGTGAGTGAGATTCAGTGAGTGACAGTAATGGCCTGATCATTCACCTTAAATCTGTGTTTGTTGTGTTTGTAGGTGCCCGGTAGGTCCAGTTGGTAATTCGTCCCTGACCTTATGGGATGAAAACAAAGGGCTCACTACATGTCACTCAGGAAGCCCTTTTTAAGCACTATGGCTGTGTTCAAATAAAAAAGCAATGTTCCTATGTAAAAATGTTTTGAGATTAAAGATTCTCTTGTAGCTGCCTTTTTTCAGCTTTATAATTTTGACAGTTATTGAACAGCAATTAATTTAAATTATTAATAAAAAAATAAGCCCCCCCCTTAAGAAATATCTGGCAGTGTGTTTTCCTGGCACTGAGGATAGTTTACATCTTGACTACTTTGCATAAACATTGTGTTTTCCTTCCATTCCTCCTTCCCTTCTCCACCCCCCACCCCCACCCCACACACACACACTGTTTGCTGTCTATCTCTCTAAGGTCGAGGTTCCTAAGCGGCTGAGGTAGCAGATGACAGAAAAACCAGAAGAAGAGCGAGTCAACTTTAGTGGATGTCCATGATGGCATTGGATCTGGAGTCCAAAAGCAAATAAAGTACTATTGGAGAACTTTGGTACATTAGAGTGACGCTCACAAATCAGTTGGATCCTTAATGCTGTGACAGAATTGGATTTAAAAATATATACATATTCTTTAAATTTAATAGTTCAATTGAGGATGTGCGACCATAATGTTCTACAACATGAAAATCTTATAATAAGCACACATTTTTTGTAAATCATATTTTTTAATTTAATCCCCATATAATGTATTTTTGTGGCTTGAAGATTGTTGAATTGTGGATGGTCACTACATCCACTGCAAAACCAAAGCATGTCTTAAAAAGGAAAAAGCCATTAATTACAAGTTACAATTTTGTTTTGAATGCAGAATAACACTAAACTGTGCAAATCTATGAGCTGCCTTATTTCTCCCCCAGCCACATGAAGTTTAAGTTGAGTTCTCATTCAGCCTATTGATATCCAGTTACTTCAACTCATTGGGTGGACAATTGTATCTATAGCAACTTACAGTCTGCACATATCTGAGTAGATTATGAGTCTTTCCAAAGGTCAAAAGTCCTAACAGTGTTTCTCGAGCAATTTTGTTCCATTTATCATGAAGAAAACATAATAAAAGCTCACCATCTCCATTGCTGTACTTGGTTGAGATGGATTTTTGTTCCTATAGTTTTGCTGTAGTATATTAATGCTGCTTTTGGAGACAAATTGTGTGAAATTTAGCCTAAATGTGGGTTTGAAAAAGTGACTTAGAATTACTGTTTAATTCTCTTTCTTTTCTGAAGGACTGATGTATTATTGAAGGTCGAGACAACTTCCAGGATATAAAGATATTAGGCAGAGTTAAATGTGATAGAAGAAATTGACATGTCATCAAGCAAAGAATAAGTGCATGTGTGTGGTCTGGGCAGTGCATACAGAGGTTAAGAGTGTAGTCATGTGATTGGATATAGCAAACAAAGAAATGTAAACTAATTGGTTATATGAATAGTGTGATTTGTATTATCTGCATGTGCATTCCAGTGTGTGTGTGTGTGTGTGTGTGTGTGTGAGAAAAGATAAATACAGACTTCTGAGATCATCTTGGGGTCAAGCTGACTCTTATAGAGGATCATCACAGAGTCTCCAAGACAACTTGATAACTGGATTTATTTTATGCTAAAAAGATCAATCTGGGTTAAGACACAAGCAGGATATGCTTCTTAATAACATTAAAAGACATTCCAGTATTTGACTGTCTCACAAGATACTTCCTTTTTAAACTATAACCTGTTGGTATTCCTTTTACTGGTGTGGCAACACACTACATTAAGCTGGTGTTAGGATGCTCAGATGCAGATATTCTACTTATTTCTCATATTGTATATTGTGTTGACAGTGGTATGTTCCAATCACTAAATGATATAAACTAAATATGTACAAACTGCAGACGTAGTTTTCATCAGTAAATCAGGTAGTGGTGTTAGTCTAAGGACAGAAGTCTACTTTTAGTTTTTTCACCCTCTAATATCAATAACTATCTTAATAGTTCAGTCACTGATTAAAAGTGGTTTGGTTACTTCATATAATGTCTTAAATATGTATGTAAAGGCAACAACAACAAAGTATGTGTTGTTTAAAATCACAAGCTACAGTGGTGCTTGAAAGTTTGTGAACCCTTTAGAATTTTCTATATTTCTGCATAAATAACATCATAAGATTTTCACACAAGGCCTAAAGTAGATAAAGAGAACCCAGTTAAACAAATGAGACAAAAATATTGTAGTCATTTATTTATTGAGGAAAATGATCCAATATTACATATCTGTGAGTAGCAAAAGTATGTGAACCTCTAGGATTAGCAGTTAATTTGAAGGTGAAATTAGAGTCAGGTGTTTTCAATCCATGGGATGACAATCAGGTGTGACTGGGCACCCTGTTTTATTTAAAGAACAGGGATCTACCAAAGTCTGATCTTTAACGAATATGGTGGGATGAATGCTATGGTGCAACAGTACTTAAGCACTAAATATAATGGAATGGTTCAAGTATACACTGATGGTTCAAAAGATCCAGACACAGGAAAGACAGGAGCAGCAGTATACATACCGGAGTTTGAAACATCACTTAAGCGTAGAACATCAGACAACCTGGCAGTCTATTCTGTGGAGCTGTTAGCTATTTTATTTGCACTGGTCTGGATAGAAGATTCTAAGCCAAACAGTTTTGTTATATGTTCAGATTCCATGGCAGCTTTGGTCAGTATTCTAAACTTTCAGTCTTCTTGCAGGCTTGACTTAATATATGAAATTTATCAGAGTTTATACCGTTTAAATCATAGGGATATAGCTGTAAGTTTCATTTGGGTTCCAGCACATGTAGAAATACATGGCAATGAAGTAGTGGACTCTCTGGCCAAAAAAGTCCTTAAATTGAGTTTGGGTGATTTAGGTGTGCCATTAAGTAAATACGAAGTTAAAACCATAATCAAAACTAAAGTAAGCAAGTTATGGCAAAAACAATGGCATACAAACACAAAGGGGAGATTTCTTCACAAGATTCAACAGGTAGTCCCTTCAAAAAGGCAGGGTAACTGGAACAGAAGGGGGGAAACAATAATTACAAGGTTAAGAATAGGACACACCGGCCTTAACCATGGTCTCTATGTAGTAGGAAAACATAATACTGGTCAATGTGCATCATGCAACCAAATAGAAACAGTGGAACATGTTTTGCTACAGTGTCAAGCTTACAATACAGAAAGAGAAATCCTACTAGAAAGGGTCAAAGCATTAGGATACACAACATTAACAATAGAAGATTTACTTTCCTTTTCCACAGTTAAACCATTAGCATGGATACATATTATGACATTCCTAAAGGCTACTAGGTTATTTGAGAGAATTTAATTTCACCTTTTTTTTTTTTCACACATAGTAAAGTAGGACTAAGCGTTGAAATCCCCATTGATGCTCCACACCCATGACAGTTGGTGGCGGTAATGCACCATGTTGGATGCCAACCGCCAATAAACATGAAGAAGAAGAAGAAGTCTGATCTTCACAACACATGTTTGTGGAAGTGTATCATGGCATGAACAAAGGAGATTTCTGAGGACCTCGGAAAAAGCGTTGATGCTCATCAGGCTGGAAAAGGTTACAAAACCATCTCTAAAGAGTTTGGACTCCACCAATCCACAGTCAAACAGATTGTGTACAAATGGAGGAAATTCAAGACCATTGTTACCCTCCCCAGGAGTGGTTGACCAACAAAGATCACTTCAAGAGCAAGGCGTGTAATAGTCCACCATCAGGAGAACACTGAATAACAATGGTGTGCATGGCAGGGTTGCAAGGAGAAAGCCACTGCTCTCCAAAAAGAACATTGCTGCTCATCTGCAGTTTGCTTAAGATCACATGGACAAGCCAGAAGGCTATGGACCCTTTTCACGTGACGTCACGACAAACGCGGCCGCCATTTTGGACGTGTACTACCAGTAGTTTACCACAGCCAACATTGAGGAACGGCAGCAAAGAAAGTTTTTACTTTCAGCAAGACTTCCATCATGCCACTATATTGTTGTGCACCTGGATGTAGTAACCATCAACAAACAAGGCAAGGTTTATCATTTTATCGGATCCCGACGGAGAAGATGAATAGCGGCCATTAACAGATTGGCAGCCCTCGGCATACCAACGCTTGTGTAGTGACCACTTTGTTGGAGGTAAGACGAATAAAATTAGCCAGAAAAGGCATTACATTGCTGTTAACATTCTGTGGCGGCGAGTGCGTAACCAAATAGGTTAAAATAACCCATTGTAACCTCTTTGTTCTTCTGTAGTAGCTATTGTTGACTAGCTAATGTCAGCAAGTAGCTGGTATGTTACTGTAGCAATGTTTACGTTCAGTCATTTGGATGACTGTTAAAACCTTTCAGTCTCAAGTTTTTCCTTTACTGTATTTACTAGTTTACTGTAATTATGATCCGGCAGCTATTTACACCGGATCCAGTGTAAATAGCTGCCAGAGCCAACGTCCGAGGTTCCAGAGCGCGCTCTGGCTTGCTCTCCCTCAAATTAAGCAGCGCGCGCCGGCTTGCTCCCGGAGTGCTCCGGCTGAGGTTGCCCTCAAATTAAGCAGCGCGCGCCGGCTTGCTCCCGGAGTGCTCCGGCCGAGGTTCCCCTCAAATTAAGCAGCGCGCGCCGGCTTGCTCCCGGAGTGCTCCGGCCGAGGTTCTGGAGCACACTCCGGCCGAGGTTGCCATCAAATTAAGCAGCGCGCTCCGTAACCTCGGCCGGAGCACTCCTGGAGCAAGCCGGAGCGCGCTCCGGAACCTCGGCCGGAGCACTCCTGGAGCAAGCCGGAGCGCGCTCCGGAACCTCGGACGTTGGCGTGTATGTGTATGGCGATGGGTTTTTAATGACATAGGTATACAGATCATGTGGGCCGAAGTCAGGTAAAGACGAGGGCTTCGTGTACTTCCGTACGTCAGTGAGCAATCCTGGTGGAAGCAGGTAAACGTCGTTCTCTAAGCCTGCTAACCTCAATTTTTGCAAATATTTCTCCCTCTGCTCGCCCTGTAAATGCCCTACGTCACTGGATAGTGAAGGTGTTTTCTGCATCTCGCTCCTTTTTCTTGTATGTTCTCCGTTTGTCGCCTTCCTCGCATTCAAACCGATTCGAGCCGAAGTCCGCTACATGTCCAGAATGGTGGTCGCGTTTAAGAAGGTCACGTGACTGAAAAGGGTCTATAGACCCTTTTCAGTCACGTGACCTTCGTAAACGCGACCGCCATTTTGGACATGTAGCGGACTTCGGCTCGAATCGGTTTGAATGCGAGGAAGGCGACAAACGAAAAACATAAAAGAAAAAGGAGCGAGATGCAGAAAACACCTTCACTATCCAGCGACGTAGGGCATTTACAGGGCGAGCAGAGGGAGAGGTATTTGCAAAAATTGAGGTTAGCAGGCTTAGAGAGCGACGTTTATCTGCTTCCGCCTGGATTGTTCACTGACGTACGGAAGTACACAAAGCCCTCGTCTTTACCTGACTTCGGCCCACATGATCTGTATACCTATGTCGTTAAAAACCCATCGCCATACACAGGTATTGATCTGAAAACTCTTGTTTGAACACTTTTATTTGTAGGCAGTGCTTAATTTGTAAAGTGGGAGGTCCCGGAGCGCAGAGGATGAGCGGCTCCGGTGCGGACAAAAAGAGGGGGGGAGGGGGCGCGGCGCTGCGCTTCTGGGAATGTTTTGTAATAAGACTGCAAATTAAGTTCATCTGCAGATATTTTGTGGATGTCGTTTCATGAGAGAAATCACCAACAAGACATATCAAAATCAGACATTAACACTAAATAAACTTGCATTTATTTATTTATTTATTTATTTATTTTTTGTTACATAGTCAAAAGAGGTGTCGGATCACTGGATCCAGTGTAAATAGCTGCCGGAGCCAATGCCCGAGGTTGATAACTGTATGAGGAGCAAGCCTCCCAGACTTCTACAATTTAATAATAATAATTTAGGATGGTTTGGGGCTTGCTCGCTGCTGCCAGGTTGGTTGTTGAGTAGCCTGTTTTTTTTCTTGCGTGTGGTATCATTGATGACGCGAGGTTGTTTTTTGAACATGCCAATGCGGACACGATTTCCCCTGATGAGTTATGACTTCAGACGCGATGCGTGTGTGGAGTCCGCGTGATATGTGCGTAAGATAGGCTTCTCATGTGTTTGGAGATCCGCGCTCCGAGACAAGCGCAAGCACACACACCCCCAAGGGAAAAAAAGGGGCCCCCCCGAAAATATCGGCATAGTTCGAACACTGAGTGTAGGTACTGGGTGTAAACAACAAATAGTTTACAATGTCTGGGTAGCAAACAGATGGCAGAATTGGTGTCAGGTCCTCCTTATGTTTCCATTCTCCCTTGCCCCGAGTCTTATCATATGGGTCAAACCCATCAATCACAGCCAGTTTCTCCACATACCGTGCCCTTTCTGCAACTGGTAATGTACTCACTTAACCAGAATTATCATCCATCGTGTCACTTTACTCTCGCTCGTACTTTGTTTTTATATTGTGAGTGCATGTACTTGGTCTTCCAATATGGCGCCTAACAAAATCTCGCGGCGCGGTGACGTCATGTGAAAGGGGTCTATTGGAAAAATGTTTTGTGGACAGATGAGACCAAAATAGAACTTTTTGGTTTAAATGAGAAGCGTTATGTATGGAGAAAGGAAAACACTGCATTCCAGCATAAGAACCTTATTCCATCTGTGAAACATGGTGGTGGTAGTATCATGGTTTGGGCTTGTTTTGCTGCATCTGGGCCAGGATGGCTTGCCATCATTGATGGAACAATGAATTCTGAATTATACCAGCGAATTCTAAAGGAAAATGTCAGGACATCTGTCCATGAACTGAGGCCCTGTCCACACGGCAACGGATTCAGGTGAATCCAATAAAATTTTTTATCGTTTTGGCCTGGCATCCACACGGCACCGGTGTTTTGGGTGCCCCAAAACGATATTTTTTGAGAACGGTTTCCAGAGTGGAAAAATCTGGCAACGGCGCCGTTGCGAAGTCATCTGGATGAGTAGAACGGATTTGTTTACGATGACGTCACAACCACATGACTAGAACAAGCAGCACGCCGGGCATAGACATATAAACATAGACACCGCATTGAGCTGGTGGCCCTATTGCTGGGATACGTCAGAGTGTCCACCATATTGGATGTGGCAAATCTTCCCCGTAAACCAATGCAAGTAAATGGACTGAACTTCATAAAGCCCCTTTCTACAATAATATTTAACTCGATGCCTTTTATTCACCCATTAAGACACACACGTATATATTTGGGAAACAAACAGGCATCAAAACAACATATATAACTTTTAATGTGATGGTTATAAATAGTGTGCGAAATACCCGTCAATATTCCGTGGGAGGTGTGACCTAAATTTCCTCAACATGCAGCAGGCCTATACCGGAATCAAGCTATCGGAAACTTTTTTCTTTTTTTTTTATTCCGCTGCTACTATCGTAGGCTACTAACGATATCTACACATCAAGGCATGTTTTGGAGCTCAGCGGGGATCGTGTAGAATAATGTGCTGTGCTTACGCTGCTGAAGCCGTGCCGTACCGTCTCCGCATCACTTTCATTAAATGCCGTGCAAATAGGCTATAAAATGTCTCCAAAAACAATTTTTGCAATATACATTGCTATATGGAAAAAAAATTCAATTAAACCATTTTACAATGGGATTGTTCCATGTGATTGCTTCACAGTCTGACATGCTTCCAATCTCTTCTATTTTTGAGTGTGCCATCACCATCTGACAGCTGGTGGTGAAATTGGTTGGGTGGGCTATGAAATAAATTATATTATATTTGTTGTTTGGAGACAGGTTTCACCGAGCGGCTATTATGCGCAAGACTTCATATTAGCCACAAAGTCAGAAAAATCTGTTCGTAAAATTACGTTATAATGACCAAATACAATGTAAAGTATTTTTCCAGTCTCACCTGTGAAAGGTAATCCCATGTGATCTCATTTGGACGGTAAACCTGTTGGTACAGTTAAATGCAGCACATGAATGAGGCATCTTTATTCTCCACTTTGCCACATCCAATATGGCAGCGAGGATGACGTATGATTCTACTCGGAAGGCGGCGTCTATGTTTATATGTCTATGCACACCGGGTAGAAGAAGGGGTTTATGCGCATGCATCCTACTTCTTCTATTGTTCTGGTGTCTCTGATGGGACCGTCTTACAGCGCACGTAGAGGTGTGGCATGTGTATTGCATCATTTTCAGCAAGCGTTGCGTTCCCATATGTACCTGATATTTTACTGATACGTTGCCCATGTGGACGCGATATATATATATTTTTTTTACCCGCTAAAAAAAAAAAAATCTCGTTGCCATTGTTGTGTGGATGTAGCCTGAATCTCAAGAGAAGGTGGGTCATGCAGCAAGACACCGACCCAGCACACAAATCGTTCTACCAAAAAATGGTTAAAGAAGAATAAAGTTAGTGCTTTGGAATGGCCAAGTCAAAGTCCTGACCTTAATCCAATCGAAATGTTGTGGAAGGACCTGAAGCAAGCAGTTCATGTGAGGAAACCCACCAACATCCCAGAGCTGAAGCTGTTTTGTACAGAGGAATGGGCTAAAATTATGCTGAAATATAGAAAATTCTAAAGGGTTCACAAACTTTCAAGCACCACTGTAGTTGCTATAATTAAAGATCAGATAATGACAAGCATCATACTATTTCGTGAACAGCAATAATCCAAAACCCTTATGGAGAAACAATCGAGGACCGTGACGTCGCCCGGTATGGCGCAGCCGGGGCCCCACCCTGGAGCCAGGCCCAGGGTTGGGGCTCGTATACGAGCGCTTGGTGCCTGGGCCTTTGCCCATGGGGCCCGGCCAGGCTCAGCCCGAAGAGGTGACGTGGGTCCGACCTCCTGTGGATTCACCACCCACAGAGGTAGCAGTAGGGGACTGGTGCAGTGTGGATTGGGTGGCAGTCGAAGGCAGGGGCCTCGACAACCTGATCCCCGGACACAGCGGCTAGCTGTTGGGACATGGAATGTCACTTTGCTGGGGGGGGGGGAGCCTGATCTTGTGCGGGAGGTTGAGAGGTACCGGCTAGAGATAGTCGGGCTCACCTCCACGCACAGCTTGGGCTCTGGAACCCAGCTTCTTGAGAGGGGCTGGACTCTCCACTTCTCTGGAGTCGCCCATGGCGAGCGGCGGCGGGCTGGTGTGGGCTTGCTTATAGCTCTCCAGCTCAGCCGCCATGTGTTGGAGTTTACCCCAGTGAATGAGAGGGTCGCCTCTCTGCGCCTTCGGATTGGGGAGAGGGCTCTTGCTGTTGTTTGTGCCTACGGGCCGAATAGCAGTATAGAGTATCTGGCCTTCTTGGAGTCCCTGGGAGAGGTACTGAGGGGTGCTCAGACTTGGGACTCCATTGTGCTACTGGGGGACTTCAATGCTCACATGGTTGACGACAGTGACACCTGGAGGGGCGTGGTTGGGAGGAACGGCCTCCCCGATCTGAACCTGAGTGGTGTTTTGTTATTGGACTTCTGTGCTAGTCACGGTTTGTCCATAACAAACACCATGTTCGAGCATAAGGGTGTCCATAAGTGCATGTGGCACCAGGACACCTTAGGTTGGAGGTCGATGATAGACTTTGTTGTCGTTTCATCTGATCTCTGGCCCTATGTCTTGGACACTCAGGTGAAGAGAGGGGCTGAGCTGTCAACTGATCACCACCTGGTGGTGAGTTGGATCCGCTGGCGGAGGAGGAAGCTGGACAGGCCTGGCAGGCCCAAACGTGTGGTGAGGGTCTGCTGGGAACGTCTGACTGAGCACTCTGTTGGGGAGGTCTTTAACTCCCACCTCCGAGAGAGCTTTTCCCAGCTTCCAAGGGAGGCGGGGGACATTGAGTCTGAGTGGACCATGTTCTTTACCTCCATTGTGGACACAGCTGTTCGGAGCTGTGGCCGCAAGGTCTCCGGTGCCTGTCATGGCGGCAATCCCCGAACCCGGTGGTGGACACCAGAAGTAAGGGATGCCATCAAGCTGAAGAAGGAGTCCTATCGGGTCATGTTGACCTCCGGGACTCCTGAGGTAGCTGACGGGTATCGGCAGGCCAGGCGTGCTGCAGCTTGGGCAGTTGCGGAGGCAAAAACTCGGAACTGGGAGGAGTTCGGGGAGGCCGTGGAGAAGGACTATCGGTCGGCCTCGAAGAAATTCTGGCAAACCGTCCGGCGCCTCAGGAGGGGGAAGCAGTACTCTGCCAACACTGTTTACAGTGCGGGTGGGGAGCTGTTGACCTCAACTGGGGACATTGTTGGGCGGTGGAAGGAATACTTTGAGGATCTCCTCAATCCCACCGTCATGTCTTCCACTGAGGAGACTGAGGCTGATGACTCAGAGGTAGACTCGTCCATTACCCAAGCCGAAGTCACTGAGGTGGTTTGCAAGCTCCTTGGTGGCAAGGCACCGGGGGTGGATGAGATCCGCCCTGAGTCTCTCAAGTCTCTGGATGTTGTGGGGCTGTCTTGGTTGACACGCCTCTGCAACATCGCATGGCGGTCGGGGACAGTGCCTCTGGAGTGGCAGACTGGGGTGGTGGTGCCTCCTTTTTAAGAAGGGGGACCGGAGAGTGTGCTCCAATTATAGGTAGTGATGGGAATAACGGCGTTAGAAATAAACGGCGTTACTAATGGCGTTACTTTTTTTAGTAATGAGTAATCTAACTAATTTACTTTTTACATCGTTATAACGCCGTTCCCGTTACTTACAATAAAATACTATGCGTTACTTTATTAAAGCTGTTTTCTCATCTGGCACGCTGCTCGTTCAGCCTTTCTTTCCTCTGCTTTAGTGTGGGGCGGGGAGATGCGAGACAACGGCATAGTAAGCCAATCAGAGTAGATTTGGACAGCATACGTAGGTAGGCTCCGCCTACTGCACTACTGCGCACACTTTCAATCAGAAGACATAGCGATGGCGAGCGGTCAGCCCAACACTGCGCTTTCACATTGGAAATACAGCCAGGACTTTTCATTACTTGAAATAAAAGGCAAAAATGTCTACGTGCAATGCACATTATGTCGAGGAACAAAGCATTTGTCCTCGTCAGTGGCCAGTAATTAGTAACATAACAATTTTAATAACTACAAAAATATATTAAATTTGATAGATGTCTTATCTCACATTATCCCACAAAAATATTAATATAGTGTAGATAACGCTATTAATTGGTTCTGTTAAGTGTCAATTTCAGTCATTAAACACATTTAACATTCACTTTTATTATGATTACACTAATTGAATTTGATTTTATTTGGGGGGGTAACACAAAATGTAACAGAATAATTACTTTCCCTGGTAATTAGTTACTTTTATGACAAAGTAACTCCGTTACTAACTCAGTTACTTTTTGGGAAAAGTAACTAGTAACTATAACTAATTACTTTTTGAAAGTAGGGTGCCCAACACTGATTATAGGGGTATCACATTTCTCAGCCTCCCAGGGAAGATTTACTCCAGGGTACTGGAGAGGAGAATTCGACCAATAGTTGAACCTTGGATTCAGGAGGAACAATGCGGTTTTTATCCTGGTTGTGGAACACTGGACCAGCTCTATACCCTTCATAGGGTGCTCAAGGGTTCATGGGAGTTTGCCCAACCAGTCCACATGTGCTTTGTGGATCTGGAGAAGGCATTCGACCGTGTCCCCTGTGGTATTCTGTGGGGGGTGCTTTGGGAGTACGGGGTTCGGGGCTCTTTGCTAAGAGCTGTCCGGTCCCTGTACGAACGGAGCAGGAGTCTGGTTCGCATTGCCGGCAGTAAGTCAGACCTGTTCCCAGTGCATGCTGGACTCCGGCAGGGCTGCCCTTTGTCACCGGTTCTGTTCATAATTTTTATGGACAGAATTTCTAGGCACAGCCAGGGGCCGGAAGGAATTCTGTTTGGGAACCACAGGATTTCATCTCTGCTTTTTGCGGATGATGTTGTCCTGTTGGCTTCTTCAAACCAGGACCGTCAGCATGCACTGGGGCGGTTTGCAGTCGAGTGTGAAGCGGCTGGGATGAGAATCAGCACCTCCAAGTCTGAGGCCATGGTTCTCGACCGGAAAAGGGTGGCTTGCCCTCTCCAGGTTGGTGGAGAAGTCCTGCCTCAAGTGGAGGAGTTTAAGTATCTCGGGATCTTGTTCATGAGTGAGGGAAGGATGGAGCGTGAGATCGACAGGCGAATTGGTGCAGCCTCCGCAGTGATGCGGTCGCTTTACCGGTCCATCGTGGTGAAGAAGGAGCTGAGCCAAAAGGCGAAGCTCTCAATTTACCGGTCGATCTACGTTCCGACTCTCACCTATGGTCATGAGCTTTGGGTAATGACCGAAAGAACAAGATCACGGATACAAGCGGCCGAAATGAGTTTCCTTCGTAGGGTGGCTGGGCGCTCCCTTAGGGTGAGAAGCACAGTCACTCGGGAGGAGCTCGGAGTAGAGCTGCTGCTCCTCCACATTGAGAGGAATCAGCTGAGGTGGCTCGGGCATCTTTTTCGGATGCCTCCTGGACGCCTCCCTGGGGAGGTGTTCCAGGCATGTCCCCCCGGGAGGAGGCCCTGGGGAAGACCCAGGACACGCTGGAGGGACTATGTCTCTCGGCTGGCCTGGGAACGCCTCAGTGTTCTTCCCGAGGAGCTGGCCGAGGTGTCTGGGGAAAGGGAAGTTTGGGCTTTCATGCTTAGACTGCTGCCTCCGCGACCTGGTCCCGGATAAAGCGGAAGAAGACGAGACGAGCAATAATCCAATCTCAGAACACACTACACTGAGTACAGTTAACCCTCTAAATATAGCTAATTTCTGAATATTTGGAATGTAGCTAAAAAAATAACAAAAAGGAACAAGTAGGGAAGCCAACTTCAAGGCTAAGGCTTGCATAGTATACATATGTCCAGTATAGGAGCAGTCTATTAATCTGAGCTGTTTACTGCTTTTAAGTGAATTAGAAAATGAGTCACCTATTCACAGTTCAATTCAATTCACAGTATTGGGTTCACGTTTCGATTTTGATCATGATATTTTACAAAAAGAAAAAAAAAGAAATGAAATGAAAATTTTATTACCAAAAATTGCAACATCTATTTTCTGTATCAACTCAAATATTCCTTTTGTTAAATAATAATAACAAAATTCTTTTGTTATTATCCCTCCCCACTCTCTGATTGTGACTTCCGGTCGCTGCTCGTGTGGCAGACCACGCCGTTCCTGTCTTTTTGGTTATGCTCTTAAAATCGTAATTTTAACTATTTTTAGATTTTGAAATGGATGTCATAAAGTGCTGGTTGCTGCTGTTGTGCATATACATCTTACAGACTCTGGAAAATCACGGGTGTTATGCCCTGAGAGTTTGTTACTCTTTTGATGAACTGAAAGAGATTGGAGCTGGCCTGAAACAACAACGGGGGATGGGATCACCGGCTACCTGGGCAGAAGATTTCCAAAAGATTCCAAAAGAGATAACAAGACGCAGGAGAGGTAAATCGGGCGGAGTTTTAAAGAGACTGAAATCACGGAGATGTCGGCCGTATATTCCATCTATTATAATGGGCAACGTGCAGTCGATTGGAAATAAAATGGACGAGTTGAGAGTCAATGCTCAGTTCCTCCATGAATTCAGATCAATAAGTTTGATGGTCTTTACAGAAACTTGGCTCAGCAGTATGCAAAATGACGAACTGGTTGCGGTGGATGGTTTTAAAACTTTTCGAGGAGATAGAACCGTGGACTCGGGGAAACAAGTTGGGGGCGGTCTTATAGTGTATGTAAACGAACAGTACTGTCACCCAAATAATGTGTCCATTAAGTCTCATACGTGTACCCCAAATTCTGAAATATTGACTGTTAGTGTTCGCCCTTATTATATTCCTCGTGAATTTTCCCATGTCGTGGTAATGGCGATTTATGTGCCACATCGGACTCTGGCTAAGGAGGCGGTCGAGGAGATACAAGCGGCTGTGCACAGGGTTGAGTCTGCGTCGCCGGATGCGTTTGTGGTAATGTCTGGGGATTTTAACCACTGCGCTGTGAAAATAAGTGGGTCATACTACTACCAACACGTCAAGTGCAACACACGGGGACAAACCATATTGGACCACTGTTATTCAAAGGTCAAGGACGCATACAGATCCAGAAGTCTGCCTAGTTTGGGCAAGGCGGACCATAATCTTGTCCTGTTGTGTCCTAAATATGTCCCGCTGGTTCAGAGACATAAGAAGAGGACGATAACGGTGAAAAAGACTACTCCGGAGGCGATCGAAAGATTACAAGATGCGTTTGACACAACAGACTGGTCTGTCTTTGAAAATAGTGCCATGGACATTAACGAACTTACTGAGTCAGTTTGTGATTATATAAACTTTTGCAATGATGTGGTTACAGAGGAAAAGAGGGTTAAGGTGTATGCCAACTCTAAACCTTGGATAAATTCTGAAATTAAAAGGTTAATTAATGAAAAACGGAAGGCTTTTGCTAAAGGTGACAAAGTTACATTGAAAGGGATTCAGAAAGAACTCAGAAGGGAAATCAACAAGGAAAAATACAGATACAAATGTGAAATAGAAAATTATTTTAAAGAGAATGATATGAAGAAGGTCTGGGAAGGAATGCGGTTAATGAGTGGATATGTAGGGAAAGGGAAGACAGACAAAACTCAGCTAACTGGCACAATGAAATACGCCAATGACCTAAATAATTTCTATAACAGATTTGACAAAATAGATTTTTCTGAGGAAAGATTGAGACTAAGAGAAACTATTGGGAGGAAAGAGGATAACTACGCCTTGCAAACAAATAAACAGGAGGTGTATGGGATGCTTGTGCAACTGAAAGCCACTAAAGCAGCAGGCCCAGATGGACTGTCTCCAAAGGTGTTAAAAGGTTGTGCCTTCCAATTAGCAAGTATTTTTTCCAGTATTTTTAACTATTGTTTTTCTCAAAATGTGTTACCTGATGTATGGAAACAATCATGCATAATACCAGTACCCAAGAAGAAAACTATTGAGTGTATGAATGATTTAAGACCAGTGGCTTTAACCTCAATAGCTATGAAGGTATGTGAGAAAATAGTGTTGAAAAATCTGAGGCCCCAGGTGGAGAGGTTTCTTGACCCTTGCCAATTCGCTTACCAGCAAGGGAGAGGGGCAGAAGATGCTATTGTTTTTAAACTGGATAGTGTTTATGCTCACCTGGACAGAAGGGGGCGGTGTGCGAGAATTCTGTATTATGATTTTAGCTCAGCTTTTAATACGATACAACCTCACATTCTAGTAAACAAGCTGATGATGATGGAAGTTTCGAGTGTATTTATTTATTTTATTCTTAATTTCTTAGAGAATAGGTCTCAATTTGTTAAATTAAACTCAAAAGTAAAGTCAGAAAAGATTATGACAAACACAGGCTCACCTCAAGGTACAGTTTTATCGCCTTTTTTGTTCACCGTTTATACTGCAGGTTATCGTCCACTGAACGCAAATTGTCAAGTTGTAAAATTTGCTGATGATACTGCCCTCATTGGATTGATTGAAAATGATGATTATAGTCACTACCAAAATGAGATTAAAGCTTTTGTTAAATACTGTGACACTCATTACCTAGAACTCAATGTTAAGAAAACCAAAGAGTTGGTTATTGATTATAGGAGAAACAGCATGACAACTGAAGCAGTAGAAATTAAAGGGTCAGTAGTGGAAAGAGTGAACTCATACAGGTATTTAGGCGTAGTTTTTAATGACAAGCTTACATGGTCTGACCATCTAAGTTTAGTGATGGAAAAACTAAGCCCACGCATATATTGCCTGAGAAAGCTGCAGTCTTTCAAGGTAAATTTAGCTGTTGTGAGGATGTTTTTATGGCAGTAATATGTAGCGTGTGGAGTTACTGTGTGGTGGGATGGGGTGGGAATGCTGGGGCAACTGAAAAGGCCAGGATTGACAGAGTGACTAGGAGGGTTGGAAAAATGATGGGAGAGTCAAATACTGTTGATAAAATATATGAGGACCGCCTAGCAAGTATGAGGAAGAAAATAATTGGGGACCCTACTCATCCTCTACATGAGAACTTGACAGGGAGGGTTATGGAGCGCAGTGGTAGGTTAAAGCCCCCTGTGACAAGGACAAATCGGTATGCTCTCTCTTTCATTCCTCAGGCTATTAGACAGCACAACAAGCACTTTAAGCGTACTTTTCCATAGTGTATTAAATTTATTTATTTATTTATTTATTATGGCCTTATGGTTTCTTAAAGGAGATGTGTATATTTATGCTAATGTTTTTATGAGCATGGGATGGGTATGTGCACTGTAATTTCCATGTTTATGGATGAAATAAACCTGACTTGACTTGACAATTAATTTTCTTAAAAACCAACAGTAATTATTTACCCACATTTGTAAAGTTTGGAGTAAAATATAATAGCCTATTAACGAAAATATTAATTTTATTTAATTTTTTTTTAAAAGTTCATAACAAATAGGGGTTTTCTTTCTTTAACTTTCAGCAGTCTGTAAAAAGAGAGCTCCAATTTTTTGTAAAATGTATTTATACAGTCGATCACACAATAGCTCTTCACATTTTAGATCTGTGTGTGTAATGCCGCAAAAATAGAGCTATGTTCCTTCCTCCAAGGGTGAAGTCCCGGGTATTCCCGCTATTTTATGTTATTGTGCCCTCTGCTGCCTAAACACCACAATTACATCTTGGAAAAAACTAAGAGATTATGCAGTCTGATAATAATCGCGATTCATTTTTTATTTCATTGAGTTGAATCGTAATAAATTTGTTGCACGTCACACGATATATCGTTACATATCTGTTAGCTAACAGGCGGGACGGTGGTCCAGTGGTTAGCACTGTTGCTTCATAGCAAGAAGGTTCTGATTTTGAACCTCATGGCCTACTGAGGTCTTTCTGTGTGGAGTTTGTCTGTTCTCCTCCTGCCTGTGTGGGTTTCTTCCAGGTGCTCCGCCTGAAGTCAGCTGGGATTGGCTCCAGCTTCCCCTGTGACCCTGATGGATCAACAGTATAGATAACAGATGGATGATTAGATAGCTACAGTTGGAGAGGCATTCTCAAGTCAATGTTGAGTTATTACCTTCGGCAACTTTGTTGGAGATTATGTTTTCGCCTCCGTTTTTCTGTTCCCAAAGTAACTCAAAAAGTAATGAATTGATTTTGGTGAAATTTTCAGGAAAGGTGAGTCATGGGCCAACGAACAATTGATTAGATTTTGATGCAATTCTGGATGTGGATCCAGAATATTTTTGTCTTTTCCCAACATAACTTAAAAAGTAGTGAACAGACTGATGAAATTTGGTGTAACGCTTTAGCATTATCCGAGATCCAAGTTATTTGATTTTGATGTTGATAATATGTGGCTTGGCAGAAGTATGCACTTGATCAAGTGTCCTTCTAGTTGATATTTTGTTGTCTGGTCCCAAATAACATGTAGTTTGTCTCATCTCATTATCTCTAGCCGCTTTATCCTGTTCTATAGTGTCGCAGGCAAGCTGGAGCCTATCCCAGCTAACTACTGGCAAAAGGCGGGGTACACCCTGGACAAGTCTCCAGGTCATCACAGGGCTGACACAGACAACCATTCACATTCACGGTCAATTTAGAGTCACCAGTTAACGTAACCTGCATGTCTTTGGACTGTGGGGGGAAACCGGAGCACCCAGAGGAAACCCACGTGGACACGGGAGAACATGCAAACTCCGCACAGAAAGGCCCTCGCCAGCCACGGGGCTTTAACCCGTACCTTCTTGCTGTGAGGCGACAGCGCTAACCACTACACCACCGTGCTGCCCCATGTAGTTTGTATGATGTATAAAGAAGAAATAAGAATTACATACACTCCACAAGCCTTTTAAAATGTAGTCGGTTGCCTTGAACTTTGTTTTGGGATTTTTCTGCATGAATGTTGGAGGATCCAGTATCAAAATGTCTATAATAATTAAATACTTTGAAAAGTATAACAGAGATGGAAAAAAATTATTGATTAATGTTGTTTTATTGAACAATTACAGCAAAAACATTGTATCCACTATATAAGACACAACCAGAAAAAAACTCTTAATTTCGTATCTACTTAATTAACAAAACATGCAAATGAGTTCCAGAATGCAACATCTTTTTTCATTGGTGACGTGCATTTAGAACTTGCTCTCGACAGTATGCTGTAGTAACATACAGTTACTGGAAGAAAAAAAACCATTTAGTTTAATTTAAGTAAAACAAAAGTAATAGGAAAATTAAAAATAAAGAAAAGACTTACTGACTTTAATTGCTTGATGTTTACACTCAGAAGTTAAACTGGATTCAAGATCAAAATAAACTTGAATAAATAAAAAGCTGAATAAGTATCTTTGTAAAATGAAAATTGATTTATATCATTTTTCTCTCAGATAACACAGTATTCTAGCTCTGCAAAGCTGTGCTTCTTATTCTAGTTTCCTGATTTTGTTTTCAACCATTTTGTCACTCTGTCATACAAGTCAGTGGGTTTCTTTGATCTTAAACCCTTCGTGTGATTTTGTATACATTGTATAATGAGAAGAGACAGTAAAAACAGTTTAATGTTTTATCTATTTAATTAACAAAACATGTAAATGATCTGGGCGGCACGGTGGTGTAGTGGTTAGCGCTGTCGCCTCACAGCAAGAAGGTCCTGGGTTTGAGCCCCGGGGCCGGCGAGGGCCTTTCTGTGTGGAGTTTGCATGTTCTCCCCGTGTCCGCGTGGGTTTCCTCCGGGTGCTCCGGTTTCCCCCACAGTCCAAAGACATGCAGGTTAGGTTAACTGGTGACTCTAAATTGACCGTAGGTGTGAATGTGAATGGTTGTCTGTGTCTATGTGTCAGCCCTGTGATGACCTGGCGACTTGTCCAGGGTGTACCCTGCCTTTCGCCCGTAGTCAGCTGGGATAGGCTCCAGCTCGCCTGCGACCCTGTAGAAGGATAAAGCGGCTAGAGATAATGAGATGTAAATGATCTTCAGAATGCATTAAATTCAAACCTCTTTTGTCACTTGTATTTAGAACTTGCTGTAGATAATATGCTGTGGTAACATACTTGCACTTAACCAGAAAAAAATCCCATTTACTTTAATCCAAGAAAAACAAAAGTAAAATAGTAAAAAGTAGGAATATTGAAGCTAAAGAAAATACTTATCTGACTTTAATCACCTGATATATAAACTCAGAATTTAAGCTTGATTTAAAGGGGACATATTATGAAAAACTCACTTTTTCAGTGCTTCTGCGCATACATTTGGGTATCTGGCGTTCCGACCAACCCACAAACTCTGAAATAAGACGACCCAGTCAGCTTGTTTTGTTCTGCCTATTTCAGAAAGCATGCTTCAGAAAACGGTGCAGATTTGGAGCTCCTTTCTATGTCACAAGAGGAGCTCATTAGAATTTTACCGCCCCTTCATCTGAGTATCTCCACTCATGGATTGAGAACTGCTTTTCCGAATGAAGAGTCATGAGGAAAGTGCTACCTGACTGGCCAGCAGAAGAGGGAGGTGGGGTGAGCAGTGGCTCATTATCATTTAAAGGAACAGTCACTCAAATTGGCCATTTTGAACAGGGCTGTTTCGACAGGGTGAGAAGGTGCTGTGGTGCTTTATCTTTGTAGTATTTTGACCAAAGTACGTCACAGACATTTCATTAAGACCTGAGGGAACTGTGTCAACTTATGGAAAAGGGGCATAATATGCCACCTTTAAGATCGAAATAAACTCTAACAAATAAAACTTTAAGTAATTTTCTTTGCAAAAAGTACCTGTTCTCTCAGGTACCACATAATTCTAGCACTATACAACTGTGCTTCTTTTTCCAGTTTTGTGTGTTGTGTTTTTCCCCCCAAATTTTTTTCATCTTTCTTTAATGATTGATTATCCATTGTTTCACATTGTTATATACAACCCCAGGCCCGTAGCCAGCATTGTGGAGGGGGGGATCTTTTTTCCCCAAAAGTGGACTTCATCTGGCCCCCTACTCCCGTACCCCCCAAATACACGAGCACACTTCAAATCTTCTAATTTAGACATTTTTTTATTCGTTATAAGATCTCTGTTGTCTAACTTATTATTGTTATCTTCCTACAACTGTGCTGTGACTTCATTGTCTGTCTCTGTTGCTCACCTCAGTTGTCTGTTGTTTCTCTTTTCCATTGCCTGTCTCTGTTGCTCTCCTTTATTGTCTATCTGTTGTTTCTCTCTTCCATTGCCTGTCTCTGTTGCTCTCCTTCATTGTCTGCCTGTTTTTGCTCTCCTTCATTGTCTGTCTCCGTTGTTGCTCTCCTTCATTGTCTGTCTCTGTTGTTACTCTCCTTCATTGTCTGTCTCCGTTGTTGCTCTCCTTCATTGTCTGTCTCTGTTGTTGCTCTCCTTCATTGTCTGTCTCCGTTGTTGCTCTCCTTCATTGTCTGTCTCTGTTGTTGCTCTCCTTCAGTGTCTGTCTCTGTTGTTGCTCTCCTTCAGTGTCTGTCTCTGTTGCTCTCCTTCAGTGTCTGTCTGTTGTTGCTCTCCCCTCCTCTGTCTGTCTGTTGTTGCTCTTCTTCATTGTCTGTCTCTGTTGCTCTCCTTCACTGTCTGTCTGTTGTTGCCCTCCCCTTCTCTGTCTGTCTGTTGTTGCCCTCCCCTCCTCTGTCTGTCTGTTGTTGCTCTTCTTCATTGTCTGTCTCTGTTGTTGCTCTCCTTCATTGTCTGTCTCTGTTGTTGCTCTCCTTCATTGTCTGTCTCTGTTGTTGCTCTCCTTCATTGTCTGTCTCTGTTGTTGCTCTCCTTCATTGTCTGTCTCTGTTGCTCTCCTTCATTGTCTGTCTCTGTTGCTCTCCTTCACTGTCTGTCTGTTGTTGCTCTCCCCTCCTCTGTCTGTCTGTTGTTGCTCTTCTTCATTGTCTGTCTCTGTTGCTCTCCGTCATTGTCTGTCTGTTGTTGCTCTCCCCTCCTCTGTCTGTCTGTTGTTGCTCTTCTTCATTGTCTGTCTCTGTTGCTCTCCTTCACTGTCTGTCTGTTGTTGCCCTCCCCTCCTCTGTCTGTCTGTTGTTGCCCTCCCCTCCTCTGTCTGTCGTTGCTCTTCTTCATTGTCTGTCTCTGTTGCTCTCCTTCACTGTCTGTCTGTTGTTGCTCTCCCCTCCTCTGTCTGTCTGTTGTTGTCTGTCTCTGTTGCTCACTTCAGTTGTTGTTTATGGCATCAGAACACTCCTGATCTGCACATGCTTTAGCATAAAAAACAACATCAAGTAATCCTGAGATTGAAATAATGTCGCACAGCCCTATAAGGACAATTAATTTAAAATTGCCCAAATGCAGCAACAGTGGGTGTTTTCACACGCACTGGTCTGAACATTTTCATTTTTCAGCTAGTGCACACGTTTCTTTTCACTCTGATCCAAATGCCAAACCACTGACAGGGCGTCATGTTACCATGATGCCATGTTACCATGACGACTGAAAAACACGTGCTCTTAAAGTCTCGCATTTTACTGGCTTCACACCACACCACAGTTCTGATTTCCCAAGCTGAAAAAAAAATAAAAGCAGCCCCAGGTCCGACGCTACTAGTACCTAGCCATCGAGCCACCTAACTCATCTCTGTGTGCGCGTGTCACTGACACACATAGACTGACGGACGGGCTGACGCTACCCCCCACTGATCACTCTGACAGATCGATCTACCACTACTGCTGTAAACAAAAGAAAAAAGTCCTGCACTCAGCACCTTACCCATTTTGGCCCTTTTTTGGAACATAGCGCCAATATTTTGGGACAAAGTAGCAGCAGATTTCTTGCGTTTTCTGTCTTTATCTTCTTTTTTCCCCATTTTCTCTTCTATCCAGGGCTACCGCGTGACGTCACCGTACCGCGAGATTTTGTTAGGCACCATATTGGAAGACCAAGTACATGCACTCACAATATAAAACAAAGTACGAGCGAGAGTAAAGTGACACGATGGCTGATAATTCTGGTTATGTGAGTACATTACCAGTTGCAGAAAGGGCACGGTATGTGGAGAAACTGGCTGTGATTGATGGGTTTGACCCATATGATAAGACTCGGGGCAAGGGAGAATGGATTTTTTTATTTCATAATTTATTTTTAATTTACTAATCTGTTTTTATTTATATATATTTGAATTATTTGGACATGGGGAAAAACTATATTTAAAATCCAAAGAGGGATGGAGGGAGGAAAATTAAAACAAAAGAAAGAAATGAAATATAGAGTAGAGTATATTTGATAAAATTAAGGATGTTTTTATTCAGTAAACATTTAAAAAATGTTCTACAACACTCTAGCCTAGTGACTTACCAGTAACAAAATAGACTTGAAGTATTCAGATCCGCTCTGCATAAAGCAGCTAAATCCTCTCTCTGTCTCCTGGCAGAAAGCTCCTTGGTTTGCTCCCCTTGTGTCTCAATCACAGCTGGTATTCTGTAGAAAGACTTCTTTTCACCTTTCCCATCAGCTTTGTTAGAATACCCTAACACAGCACAAAAGTTTACCATTGTAGATTTTTGATGAACCAAGTGCCTCGTGGGTTCACATACCGCACGCTGCCGTTATTTCCCTCTAATCACGAGTTTGTTGGTCTTCCAATATGGTGCAGGGTTTGTTTACTTCCGGTTTCGGGTGACGTCAGTGAAAGGGGTCTAATGGGGGCATTACCGCCAGCCACTGGATTGGGGTGTAAAGCAGTCTGAACAAAACGTGTAAACATAAACATAGGAGAAATGAACCCGTTTTTCTAACTCCTCACTTAGTCTACTTTTCTTTTTTGATTAGTCTGGATTTGATATTGTAAATTTAAATGTGAATCAATGTATATTCATCGGACATGAACAAATGAATAAATCTTGAGTAATCTTGAGGGGCGTGTGTGTCCGGGGAGGGGGGGGGGGGGGGGGGGGGGGCGATGTCGCGGGGGGGGGGGGGATGTGGCTACGGGCCAGAACCCCGATTCCAAAAAAAGTTGGGACAAAGTGCAAATTGTAAATAAAAATGGAATGCAATGATGTGGAAATTTCAAAATTCCATATTTTATTCAGAATAGAACATAGATGACATATCAAATGTTTAAACTGAGAAAATGTATAATTTAAAGAGAAAAATGAGGTGATTTTAAATTTCATGACAACAACACATCTCAAAAAAGTTGGGACAAGGCCATGTTTACCACTGTGAGACATCCCCTTTTCTCTTTACAACAGTCTGTAAACGTCTGGGGACTGAGGAGACAAGTTGCTCAAGTTTAGGGATAGGAATGTTAACCCATTCTCGTCTAATGTAGGATTCTAGTTGCTCAACTGTCTTAGGTCTTTTTTGTCGTATCTTCCGTTTTATGATGCGCCAAGTGTTTTCTATGGGTGAAAGATCTGGACTGCAAGCTGGCCAGTTCAGTACCCGGACCCTTCTTCTACGCAGTCATGATGCTGTAATTGATGCAGTATGTGGTTTGGCGGCGGCACGGTGGTGTAGTGGTTAGCGCTGTCGCCTCACAGCAAGAAGGTCCTGGGTTCGAGCCCCGTGGCCGGCGAGGGCCTTTCTGTGTGGAGTTTGCATGTTCTCCCCGTGTCCGCGTGGGTTTCCTCCGGGTGCTCCGGTTTCCCCCACAGTCCAAAGACATGCAGGTTAGGTTAACTGGTGACTCTAAATTGACCGTAGGTATGAATGTGAGTGTGAATGGTTGTCTGTGTCTATGTGTCAGCCCTGTGATGACCTGGCGACTTGTCCAGGGTGTACCCCGCCTTTCGCCCGTAGTCAGCTGGGATAGGCTCCAGCTTGCCTGCGACCCTGTAGAAGGATAAAGCGGCTAGAGATAATGAGATGAGATGAGATGTGGTTTGGCATTGTCATGTTGGAAAATGCAAAGTCTTCCCTGAAAGAGACGTCGTCTGGATGGGAGCATATGTTGCTCTAGAACCTGGATATACCTTTCAGCATTGATGGTGTCTTTCCAGATGTGTAAGCTGCCCATGCCACACGCACTAATGCAACCCCATACCATCAGAGATGCAGGCTTCTGAATTGAGCGCTAATAACAACTTGGGTCGTCCTTCTCCTCTTGAGTCCGAATGACACGGCGTCCCTGATTTCCATAAAGAACTTCAAATTTTGATTCATCTGGCCACAGAACAGTTTTCCACTTTGCCACAGTCCATTTTAAATGAGCCTTGGCCCAGAGAAGACATCTGCACTTCTGGATCATGTTTAGATACGGCTTCTTCTTTGAACTATAGAGTTTTAGCTGGCAACAGCAGATGGCACGGTGAATTGCAGGGTTTTTTCTAGAAAAAATTTAGTATGAGGGCGCTCACCATGGCGAGGGAGCGAAGCGGGGGGGGGAGATGGTGCCGGTTGTCCCCCCCCGCCGTGCAAAGACTTTGAAAAATGCTCCAACGGGACATTCTGAGGCTGTCTGAGAGGGAAATTGTAACAAATTGTCTGTCAACATTGAAAAAGAAAGAAGTAATCATCTTCTGCCCCGGACAGTCTTTGGCTTTCTTCCGCTTCGTGCCGCGGGATGACATCTTTAAATGCCCAAGTGTCAACAAAAACAACTCGCGAACTACTTCTGTCAAAAGCTCCCGCACTGGTGGGTGAAAGGTCATTCAGTCTCGAGAAATCTCGCTCTACAAGTCAGCCGACCTTGTATGTAACCCATGTCAAATCTCGCGAGAGCAGCCGCGACAAGTAAACAACTAAACAACATGGCGCCTCAGTCTGGAAAACGCCAATTCGGATTGTTTTTGCACCGTCTGGCGGTGTATCTACTATGATTGGAATATTTTTGGAGCAATTATAACGTATTTGATGATCAGACACATTGTCACGTAGTGTTGCTGGGATGTTTTCACGGAGTCGGTAAGGGGGCGCACGCCGAGAGTAAGAGGGCGCAGCGCCCCTGTTCCCCCGTTTAGACGAAAGCCTGAATTGTATTCACAGATAATGTTCTCTGGAAATATTCCTGAGCCCATTTTGTGATTTCCAATACAGAAGCATGCCTGTATGTGATGCAGTGCCGTCTAAGGGCCCGAAGATCACGGGCACCCAGTATGGTTTTCCGGCCTTGACCCTTACGCACACAGATTCTTTCAGATTCTCTGAATCTTTTGATATTATGCACTGTAGATGATGATATGTTCAAACTCTTTGCAATTTTACACTGTCGAACTCCTTTCTGATATTGCTCCACTATTTGTCGGCGCAGAATTAAGGGGATTGGTGATCCTCTTCCCATCTTTACTTCTGAGAGCCGCTGTCACTCCAAGATGCTCTTTTTATACCCAGTCATGTTAATGACCTATTGCCAATTGACCTAATGAGTTGCAATTTGGTCCTCCAGCTGTTCCTTTTTTGTACCTTTAACTTTTCCAGCCTCTTATTGCCCCTGTCCCAACTTTTTTGAGATGTGTTGCTGTCATGAAATTTCAAACGAGCCAATATTTGGCATGAAATTTCAAAATGTCTCACATTCGACATTTGATACGTTGTCTATGTTCTATTGTGAATACAATATCAGTTTTTGAGATTTGTAAATTATTGCATTCCGTTTTTATTTATAATTTGTACTTTGTCCCAACTTTTTTGGAATCGGGGTTGTATGCCATTCCATTTCTGAACCATTCTTCTGACGACTTGCTGACAACTGTTCTCCTGCTCAGTGAGTGGTTCTCCCTTCTCCACCTTCTGCAGAATCACAGCACCTTTTTTTATCTCCTCCAACTCAGCAATGCGCTTTAAGTACCCTTCTTTGGCTGTCTGCTTCTCAGACTCAATCAGTAGTTCAATGTAATCTGGTGTGGTCAAGGGATCTGGGCGAAGAGCAATTTCCTTCAGACGTGCCAGGCTTTTGGCAAGTTTCTCACTCAGCTCCAAGACTTGAACTTTTACATCCTCATATTCCATTTTCAACTGCATAATGATTTTCTCTATTGACATATTTTTCCCCAAAGCCTCTTCATACTGCTTTTTTAGATTTGCATATGTCCTTCTCTCTTTTACTTTTTCAGTTTCAAATCTGTATGGCATGTTATGATGCACATTCCAGATGCATTTACCAGGACACACTGTACAGCTGCCATTTCTCATTGCTGCACAACGGCTTTTATTTTCATCCTTTGGAATTGCACATGGGTAATGGCAGGTGAAGTTGCAGACAAGGCAATTTGTTACAGATTTACCCTTTTCAAGGTCAATCTTCTTACTCTTTTCTACTTCAACCTCATATTCAAAATTTTCATTTTCCTTTATGACAGTTTGGTTCTGTTCCAGTGCTGCTGCTGTCGTTTTGATTTCCTCAAGTTTGTCCACACCAGTTTGGATGAGTGGCTGCACTCCAGCTACTACTGCCTCCAGGTTTTTGCATTCAGACAGAACTTCTTTTGTGAGCTGAAGACTTTTGGTCTCCATTTTCTCCAGGTGATCAAAGAATCGTTTCATGCTTCCTTTTCCCATTTTCCAGAACATTTCATCAAAGTTGTCTTCATCATCCAGCTCTTTATTCTGAGCAAAAAGTGCAGAATTGTTGAATTTGAAATGAAGAAATGTTCCATCTTCCTTTTTTGCACAAGGAATATCAGCAGCTTTAATGGCCTCGAGTACAGGCGGTTTCTGCCCATCAGCAAAGGTGATCATAATGGTGATATTGTTTGCAATGTCCTTTCCAAAGATGGAAAGAATAGCTTCAAAAATGTATTTCTGGCTTTGGGTTAGTCGAGCTAAAGCTGACTGTACCGCAAAACAAACAGCATCAAGGCCAAGAATGCCATCATCATCCGAGAAGAACTTCCTGATCATCTCAGTGATCTCCTTGTCTCGTGTGATTCCCCTTGTGTCTCCAAACCCTGGTGTGTCGATGATCGTGACTGAATAGGGAACTTGGAAGCCATCTTGATGGTGAATCTGATATGCTGTAATTTCTGAAGTCTGGCTCTCAGCTTGTGTTTTGTTGGTCTGTTCATCGATCAGTTTAAATCTGTATGAATCACTCCACTCCACTCCCAGTATGTAGTTGATCATGCCATTAATGAGAGTGCTCTTTCCTGAGCCAGTGGCACCCAGGTGCATTATTGTTTTGTTTGGTTGATTAAAATTATCTGAACCAAAGTCTTTTTTGCGAAGATCATCTCTTCCTTTGTCCTTTAGATTCAGTCGGTACACTGAAGGATTACCAGTGCTTAGTTTAGTGTAGTCATTATTGTATGCAATTTTGGCTTCCACGTTGTTGTTCATTTTGCTCTGGTGGTTGTCTGATAAATATGAAAGGATATAAAAAAGAAAATGTTAGAGCTCATGAAAAGTTTTAAAACTGATTGTGAAGGCATGAAGTAGTAGTTCCTTATCATCTCATAACTATCTCACTGACATTGTTTAGGAATTTATCCAGCAAATTATTCTTACACCAGATCTGTAAGTGAAATCTACTCCTATTATTGCAAGAATTTCACTGTGCCAGCAGATTGCTGGATTTTTGTGGACATCTGGGCACCATACCTCAACACATCGGTTATAACCATAGACTGTAAAAATAATGGGCAAAGCCTCTGTGATGTCACTCACAGGATTTCTGGAGAGCGGGTCTGAAGCTCAAATAAGGAGGCTACGGGCATTGCCATCTTGGCAGCGCCTGACTCCCCCTAACTCCTGGATAGTTAATAAATTGAGAAATGGGCGGGGATACTGAAGCCTGGCTGCTGGAATAGTACGGCTGGTGAACTTTGGAATGTTATCAGATTGGATTTGGCTACATACGGCTCCCTATGGGCGGCATAGTGGTGTGGTGGTTAGCGCTGTCACCTCACAGCAAGAAGGTCCTGGGTTCGAGCCCAGCAGCAGATGAGCACCTTTCTGTGTGGAGTTTGCATGCTCTCCCTGTGTCCGCGTGGGTTTCCTCAGGTGCTCTGGTTTCCCCCACAGTCCAAAGGCATGCAGGTTAGACTAATTGGTGGCTCTAAATTGACCATAGGTGTGAGTGTGAATGGTTGTTTGTCTCTCTGTGTCAGCCCTGTGATGATCTGGCGACTTGTCCAGGGTGTACCCCGCCTCTCGCCCATTGTCAGTTGGGATAGGCTCCAGCTTGCCTGTGACCCTGTGGAACAGGATAAGCGGCTACAGATAATGGATGGATGGATGGCTCCCTATAATCTGGATTACCAAATTCTACAGTCATATGAGTTTGGGAGTTTGTATTTTTACAGACTGAGCAGTGGTTCAGGTGCTGGCATATAAACTATGACAGGCATTAAACATCAATGATATAGCCTCATTAACAATGTCCAGCTCATCCAGTCATAGTTAAAACATCAATGATTAGCGTTTTTTGTTAAGCAATTTATACTTCTTTTCGACTTGCGCCGCACACAACATGAAACATCACATAAAAGCCACTATGATTAAGGGCACTTTCACACCAAAGGTTGCCTTAAAAGTCCCAAAAACAGTTGAAAATGAACTTCAATGTAATGCAAAAATCCATCCTGAATTCCATAGAATACATATTGGGTAACATGTACCTCAAGTATCAAGGCTACAAGTCATTTCAAATTCCAAAATTTATTAGTTTTAACATAGCAGGAAGGTAAAATTCACAAATTTGGATTTTTTTACATTATCATTCAGATTTAAGCCTAATTGGTGGATTGGGTCCCCTACATTCCACCTAATTATTGCAGAGATGTTAATGGAACAAAGAGACACCAAAATATCCATCAATGGTGGACATATTTTGGAAAATCTAGTTTTTGGTGAATTTTTTCAGTCTATTTTAGGAGTCACTTCACATATCAATAGAGCTAGAAATGAGAAATAGGTCCAGGAAATCAGCTAAAATGCCTTTTTAGAAAGATACACCAATCTGGTAGGTGACTAGAAAATTTCAACTTCATAGCCTACTGTATCTACTTTCTGGTCACCGCACAAATCAAATCAGGTCACAAAATCCATATTTCTGTTCAGGAGAGGACAGAATGTTTAACATCACTTTTCAAATGAAAAATTACTCAGGAAAACTATGGCAACAATTTTGAATATGTTTTCTGATTGAAAAAAGAACCTTTTGCACAGTTTCTTGGACCATTACCATAAAATACCAAATAATAGCCCGGGCGATTATTTGTCTCAATCACGTAAGAGACCCGGCGCGTATTAGAGACTAGGTGGCTATTTGGAACAGGCGATTAATTCCTTCTTCACAAATACCTTCCCCAAAATCTACCTCAAAACGGGGAAAAAATCATTCTCAGATAGGCCTACTTTTAACCAGTATAACTTACAGTTTCTTTAGAGTTAGATTACAGATAGCACAGTGCCGACTTCGGGGAATTTTGAAGACGCAGAATGCATCTTCGCATGGCACAGTCGGGGTGGATAAAGGATAAATCACACACCTTTTCCTGTTAATGACTAGTTAAGCGCATGCTTTACAAAATAATCAAGAAACCACACCATTGTCTGTGCGCAGCACTGTGATTTAATTACTCTGCAAAGTTATGGTCACTTGCTATCACCCTCACCCATGCAGCCTCCACCCTTTGCGCTTCGCGATGTCTGTCAATCTGAAATTGCATGGAGGGCGCGACGTTGAAGCAACATAATTAGGGTGCGAAGTGTCAAACCAAAGGGTTTTTTCTTATGCTGAAAAATAAGTGACCTGCAGTGGCTACATACTGTCATCTTGCATCACGTTTCTCTCCAAGACGTCTCCCTATTTGGCCGATATGAGCCTATTCCCCGAGTGAGTTGGTACGGTGGCTCGACCCCGTAGAAAACTTAAAGTTCGGATGAAAGTTAGTTGAATAGGTTACTGACTTGTAGGCCTACATGTTGCCTGCCTGACGCGTGCTTCTGCCCAACTTGCACGACAGATTACTTGTTGAAAAGGCCCCTTGGATTAGATTGGCCGCGAGCAGACTGAAATGCATGTTAGAACGCTCTCACCTTTTTTGTAAAGCGTCTTCCAGATCCGAATGGGTAAGGGCAAGTGAAATGGTATAAGGTCTTTAATAAAACTCAGTGTGTGCTTTGACGCATGCATTTGGCAATTTAGGTCGTTTAACAGAAGCAGCAGTCCAACCTTGGAAACCCGCAGTCCTCAATGTCACCACACACGCTGG